>NC_090238.1:8552500-8806541 GCF_024489055.1 Chanodichthys erythropterus | reverse complement strand
CCTGTTTCAAAAAATTAACATTCAAACCAAAATAGCTGACTTCCTGTTGGTCGGAGCTAATGAATGTAAATTAGAAAATTGTCCGGCTTGATGAGAATAATATGTGTACCGAGTTTGGTGACTGTAGGAAAAACTAACCCCCCCACTTTTGTCAAAAGGTGGCGCTACTGAGCCCCTCCACCACGCCCATTTCTATGGCTTTGTCCATGTCTACTGGTTGACAATATTGATGTGTGTGTCGAGTTTCATGCAATTTGAAGCATGTTAAGAGCCTCAAAAACACTCAAGAATATTATTACAGTTTGACCTGTTGCCATGGCAACAATATTTCAAATATCAAAAATCCTGTCATAGGTCTACATCTGCTGTGTATTGACATTACACTGATGAAGTTTGAAGCAAATCAGGTAAAAATAAGAGGGTGATCTCAAAGCATTTTAAAAGTGATACACTTCTTGCTGCCATTTGGTGGCGCTATAACTTTGACTCACAATAGTTACATCCATGTGATCAGACTACTACAACCAACACACTCCTGAAGTTTCATAAACATCAATCAATGTATGCAGAAGTTATAACACATTTCCTGTTTCCCTTTTCTCGCCATAAATTCGTTGCCTCGCCACGGCCAAACCGTTTGAGATATCCAAAATCCGTTTGCAATTAAACAACTTCAATGTGTTAGCAACAAGTTAAAAAAGCTTGGTGTAAATTGGATAAACCCTGTAGGAGTAGTAGTATAAAATTCATAGCCTGTTTTTTCAAAAAATTAACATTCAAACCAAAATAGCTGACTTCCTGTTGGTCGGAGCTAATGAATGTAAATTAGAAAATTGTCCGGCTTGATGAGAATAATATGTGTACCGAGTTTGGTGACTGTAGGAAAAACTAACCCCCCACTTTTGTCAAAAGGTGGCGCTACTGAGCCCCTCCACCACGCCCATTTCTATGGCTTTGTCCATGTCTACTGGTTGACAATATTGATGTGTGTGTCGAGTTTCATGCAATTTGAAGCATGTTAAGAGCCTCAAAAACACTCAAGAATATTATTACAGTTTGACCTGTTGCCATGGCAACAATATTTCAAATATCAAAAATCCTGTCATAGGTCTACATATGCTGTGTATTGACATTACACTGATGAAGTTTGAAGCAAATCAGGTAAAAATAAGAGGGTGATCTCAATGTATGCTGAAAGTGACACATTTTCTGCTTCCAGTTGGTGGCGCTATGACTTTGAATCACAATAGTCAAATCCATGTGATCAGCCTTGTACAACGAAGACTAAGCCAAAGTTTCATCAAAATCAATTAATGTATGCAGAAGTTATAACACTTTGTTTCCCTTTTCTTGCCATAAATTCGTTGCCTCGCCACGGCCAAACCGTTTGAGATATCCAAAATCCGTTTGCAATTAAACAACTTCAATGTGTTAGCAACAAGTTAAAAAAAGCTTGGTGTAAATTGGATAAACCCTGTAGGAGTAGTAGTATAAAATTCATAGCCTGTTTTTTCAAAAAATTAACATTCAAACCAAAATAGCCGACTTCCTGTTGGTCGGAGCTAATGAATGTAAATTAGAAAATTGTCCGGCTTGATGAGAATAATATGTGTACCGAGTTTGGTGACTGTAGGAAAAACTAACCCCCACTTTTGTCAAAAGGTGGCGCTACTGAGCCCCTCCACCACGCCCATTTCTATGGCTTTGTCCATGTCTACTGGTTGACAATATTGATGTGTGTGTCGAGTTTCATGCAATTTGAAGCATGTTAAGAGCCTCAAAAACACTCAAGAATATTATTACAGTTTGACCTGTTGCCATGGCAACAATATTTCAAATATCAAAAATCCTGTCATAGGTCTACATCTGCTGTGTATTGACATTACACTGATGAAGTTTGAAGCAAATCAGGTAAAAATAAGAGGGTGATCTCAAAGCATTTTAAAAGTGATACACTTCTTGCTGCCATTTGGTGGCGCTATAACTTTGACTCACAATAGTTACATCCATGTGATCAGACTACTACAACCAACACACTCCTGAAGTTTCATAAACATCAATCAATGTATGCAGAAGTTATAACACATTTCCTGTTTCCCTTTTCTCGCCATAAATTCGTTGCCTCGCCACGGCCAAACCGTTTGAGATATCCAAAATCCGTTTGCAATTAAACAACTTCAATGTGTTCGCAACAAGTTAAAAAAAGCTTGGTGTAAATTTGATAAACCCTGTAGGAGTAGTAGTATAAAATTCATAGCCTGTTTTTTCAAAAAATTAACATTCAAACCAAAATAGCTGACTTCCTGTTGGTCGGAGCTAATGAATGTAAATTAGAAAATTGTCCGGCTTGATGAGAATAATATGTGTACCGAGTTTGGTGACTGTAGGAAAAACTAACCCCCCCACTTTTGTCAAAAGGTGGCGCTACTGAGCCCCTCCACCACGCCCATTTCTATGGCTTTGTCCATGTCTACTGGTTGACAATATTGATGTGTGTGTCGAGTTTCATGCAATTTGAAGCATGTTAAGAGCCTCAAAAACACTCAAGAATATTATTACAGTTTGACCTGTTGCCATGGCAACAATATTTCAAATATCAAAAATCCTGTCATAGGTCTACATCTGCTGTGTATTGACATTACACTGATGAAGTTTGAAGCAAATCAGGTAAAAATAAGAGGGTGATCTCAAAACATTTCAAAAAGTGATACACTTCCTGCTGCCAGTTGGTGGCGCTATAACTTTGACTCACAATAGTCACATCCATGTGATCAGACTCCTATAACGAACACACTCGTGAAGTTTCATAAAGATCAATATATGTATTAAGATGTTATAACACATTTCCTGTTTCCTTTTTCTCGCCATAAATTCGTTGCCTCGCCACGGCCAAACCGTTCGAGATATCAAAAATCCCCTGGCAATTTTTAATCATCAGTGTCTTGACTTCATGCTGACCGAGTTTGGTGGCGATCGGATTAATCGTCTAGGAGGAGTATATCAAATTCCAGAGCATGCGTTTTTCAAACAACCCTTAATAGCTGACTTCCTGTTGGCGTGGCGATTAACTTAGAGCGCGAAAGTTGTTCGGCCCGATGAGGTCTATATGTGTACCGAGTTTCATACTAATACGTGCAAGCATGTTTAATATATGGACCAAATTTTCAGACTTTTTTCAAGGGGGCGCTGTCGAGCCCCCCTGCCACGCCCGGGTACCAGCCTCTCCGGCGTCCTAATGGCCGCGGATTCCAATGTGTGTGCCAATTTTCAAGAGTTTTTGAGCATGTTAAGGCCCCCAAAAAGCCCCGGAAGACGGAAAAAAAATAAAAAAAATAAAAAAAAAAATAATAATAAATATAGCTGCGAGCAGCGATGGCGGGCCCAAGCCCGGTGGCACCGCCACCCCGGTGGCTTCAGGGCAACTGTGCACAGCGGGCAATAGGCACTTAAAACGGTTAAACATCAAAGGGCTATGTCAAATTCACTCCACATTTACTGCACTACAAGGTGCCGTTATAGAGCCCCTCCTCCCTGCCCATTTTCAAAGGATTACATGTGCCAAGTTTTAACATTATTCTGATGAATTTTGAAGCAAATCAGGTAAAAATAAGAGGGTGATCTCAATGTATGCTGAAAGTGACACATTTTCTGCTTCCAGTTGGTGGCGCTATGACTTTGAATCACAATAGTCAAATCCATGTGATCAGCCTTGTACAACAAAGACTAAGCCAAAGTTTCATCAAAATCAATTAATGTATGCAAAAGTTATAACACTTTGTTTCCCTTTTCTTGCCATAAATTCGTTGCCTCGCCACGACCAAACCGTTTGAGATATCCAAAATCCGTTTGCAATTAAACAACTTCAATGTGTTAGCAACAAGTTAAAAAAAGCTTGGTGTAAATTGGATAAACCCTGTAGGAGTAGTAGTATAAAATTCATAGCCTGTTTTTTCAAAAAATTAACATTCAAACCAAAATAGCTGACTTCCTGTTGGTCGGAGCTAATGAATGTAAATTAGAAAATTGTCCGGCTTGATGAGAATAATATGTGTACCGAGTTTGGTGACTGTAGGAAAAACTAACCCCCACTTTTGTCAAAAGGTGGCGCTACTGAGCCCCTCCACCACGTCCATTTCTATGGCTTTGTCCATGTCTACTGGTTGACAATATTGATGTGTGTGTCGAGTTTCATGCAATTTGAAGCATGTTAAGAGCCTCAAAAACACTCAAGAATATTATTACAGTTTGACCTGTTGCCATGGCAACAATATTTCAAATATCAAAAAATCCTGTCATAGGTCTACATCTGCTGTGTATTGACATTACACTGATGAAGTTTGAAGCAAATCAGGTAAAAATAAGAGGGTGATCTCAAAACATTTCAAAAAGTGATACACTTCCTGCTGCCAGTTGGTGGCGCTATAACTTAGACTCACAATATTCACATCCATGTGATCAGACTCCTATAACGAACACACTCGTGAAGTTTCATAAAGATCAATATATGTATTAAGACGTTATAACACATTTCCTGTTTCCTTTTTCTCGCCATAAATTCGTTGCCTCGCCACGGCCAAACCGTTCGAGATATCAAAAATCCCCTGGCAATTTTTAATCATCAGTGTCTTGACTTCATGCTGACCGAGTTTGGTGGCGATCGGATTAATCGTCTAGGAGGAGTATATCAAATTCCAGAGCATGCGTTTTTCAAACAACCCTTAATAGCTGACTTCCTGTTGGCGTGGCGATTAACTTAGAGCGCGAAAGTTGTTCGGCCCGATGAGGTCTATATGTGTACCGAGTTTCATACTAATACGTGCAAGCATGTTTAATATATGGACCAAATTTTCAGACTTTTTTCAAGGGGGCGCTGTCGAGCCCCCCTGCCACGCCCGGGTACCAGCCTCTCCGGCGTCCTAATGGCCGCGGATTCCAATGTGTGTGCCAATTTTCAAGAGTTTTTGAGCATGTTAAGGCCCCCAAAAAGCCCCGGAAGACGGAAAAAAAAATAAATAAATAAATAAATAAATAAATAAATAAATATAGCTGCGAGCAGCGATGGCGGGCCCAAGCCCGGTGGCACCGCCACCCCGGTGGCTTCAGGGCAACTGTGCACAGCGGGCAATAGGCACTTAAAACGGTTAAACATCAAAGGACTATGTCAAATTCACTCCACATTTACTGCACTACAAGGTGCCGCTATAGACCCCTTCCTCCCTGCCCATTTTCAAAGGATTACATGTGCCAAGTTTTAACATTATTCTGATGAATTTTGAAGCAAATCAGGTAAAAATAAGAGGGTGATCTCAATGTATGCTGAAAGTGACACATTTTCTGCTTCCAGTTGGTGGCGCTATGACTTTGAATCACAATAGTCAAATCCATGTGATCAGCCTTGTACAACGAAGACTAAGCCAAAGTTTCATCAAAATCAATTAAAGTATGCAGAAGTTATAACACTTTGTTTCCCTTTTCTTGCCATAAATTCGTTGCCTCGCCACGGCCAAACCGTTTGAGATATCCAAAATCCGTTTGCAATTAAACAACTTCAATGTGTTCGCAACAAGTTAAAAAAAGCTTGGTGTAAATTGGATAAACCCTGTAGGAGTAGTAGTATAAAATTCATAGCCTGTTTTTTCAAAAAATTAACATTCAAACCAAAATAGCTGACTTCCTGTTGGTCGGAGCTAATGAATGTAAATTAGAAAATTGTCCGGCTTGATGAGAATAATATGTGTACCGAGTTTGGTGACTGTAGGAAAAACTAACCCCCACTTTTGTCAAAAGGTGGCGCTACTGAGCCCCTCCACCACGCCCATTTCTATGGCTTTGTCCATGTCTACTGGTTGACAATATTGATGTGTGTGTCGAGTTTCATGCAATTTGAAGCATGTTAAGAGCCTCAAAAACACTCAAGAATATTATTACAGTTTGACCTGTTGCCATGGCAACAATATTTCAAATATCAAAAATCCTGTCATAGGTCTACATCTGCTGTGTATTGACATTACACTGATGAAGTTTGAAGCAAATCAGGTAAAAATAAGAGGGTGATCTCAAAGCATTTTAAAAGTGATACACTTCTTGCTGCCATTTGGTGGCGCTATAACTTTGACTCACAATAGTTACATCCATGTGATCAGACTACTACAACCAACACACTCCTGAAGTTTCATAAACATCAATCAATGTATGCAGAAGTTATAACACATTTCCTGTTTCCCTTTTCTCGCCATAAATTCGTTGCCTCGCCACGGCCAAACCGTTTGAGATATCCAAAATCCGTTTGCAATTAAACAACTTCAATGTGTTCGCAACAAGTTAAAAAAAGCTTGGTGTAAATTGGATAAACCCTGTAGGAGTAGTAGTATAAAATTCATAGCCTGTTTTTTCAAAAAATTAACATTCAAACCAAAATAGCTGACTTCCTGTTGGTCGGAGCTAATGAATGTAAATTAGAAAATTGTCCGGCTTGATGAGAATAATATGTGTACCGAGTTTGGTGACTGTAGGAAAAACTAACCCCCCCACTTTTGTCAAAAGGTGGCGCTACTGAGCCCCTCCACCACGCCCATTTCTATGGCTTTGTCCATGTCTACTGGTTGACAATATTGATGTGTGTGTCGAGTTTCATGCAATTTGAAGCATGTTAAGAGCCTCAAAAACACTCAAGAATATTATTACAGTTTGACCTGTTGCCATGGCAACAATATTTCAAATATCAAAAATCCTGTCATAGGTCTACATCTGCTGTGTATTGACATTACACTGATGAAGTTTGAAGCAAATCAGGTAAAAATAAGAGGGTGATCTCAAAACATTTCAAAAAGTGATACACTTCCTGCTGCCAGTTGGTGGCGCTATAACTTTGACTCACAATAGTCACATCCATGTGATCAGACTCCTATAACGAACACACTCGTGAAGTTTCATAAAGATCAATATATGTATTAAGACGTTATAACACATTTCCTGTTTCCTTTTTCTCGCCATAAATTCGTTGCCTCGCCACGGCCAAACCGTTCGAGATATCAAAAATCCCCTGGCAATTTTTAATCATCAGTGTCTTGACTTCATGCTGACCGAGTTTGGTGGCGATCGGATTAATCGTCTAGGAGGAGTATATCAAATTCCAGAGCATGCGTTTTTCAAACAACCCTTAATAGCTGACTTCCTGTTGGCGTGGCGATTAACTTAGAGCGCGAAAGTTGTTCGGCCCGATGAGGTCTATATGTGTACCGAGTTTCATACTAATACGTGCAAGCATGTTTAATATATGGACCAAATTTTCAGACTTTTTTCAAGGGGGCGCTGTCGAGCCCCCCTGCCACGCCCGGGTACCAGCCTCTCCGGCGTCCTAATGGCCGCGGATTCCAATGTGTGTGCCAATTTTCAAGAGTTTTTGAGCATGTTAAGGCCCCCAAAAAGCCCCGGAAGACGGAAAAAAAAAAAAATAATAATAATAATCCTTAGAAGAACAAGAGGGCCCTGCGCGAATTTTCGCTTGGGCCCTAATAATAATAATCCTTAGAAGAACAAGAGGGCCCTGCGCGAATTTTCGCTTGGGCCCTAATAATAATCCTTAGAAGAACAAGAGGGCCCTGCGCGAATTTTCGCTTGGGCCCTAATAATAATAATCCTTAGAAGAACAAGAGGGCCCTGCGCGAATTTTCGCTTGGGCCCTAAATATAGCTGCGAGCAGCGATGGCGGGCCCAAGCCCGGTGGCACCGCCACCCCGGTGGCTTCAGGGCAACTGTGCACAGCGGGCAATAGGCACTTAAAACGGTTAAACATCAAAGGACTATGTCAAATTCACTCCACATTTACTGCACTACAAGGTGCCGCTATAGAGCCCCTCCTCCCTGCCCATTTTCAAAGGATTACATGTGCCAAGTTTTAACATTATTCTGATGAATTTTGAAGCAAATCAGGTAAAAATAAGAGGGTGATCTCAATGTATGCTGAAAGTGACACATTTTCTGCTTCCAGTTGGTGGCGCTATGACTTTGAATCACAATAGTCAAATCCATGTGATCAGCCTTGTACAACGAAGACTAAGCCAAAGTTTCATCAAAATCAATTAATGTATGCAGAAGTTATAACACTTTGTTTCCCTTTTCTTGCCATAAATTCGTTGCCTCGCCACGGCCAAACCGTTTGAGATATCCAAAATCCGTTTGCAATTAAACAACTTCAATGTGTTAGCAACAAGTTAAAAAAAGCTTGGTGTAAATTGGATAAACCCTGTAGGAGTAGTAGTATAAAATTCATAGCCTGTTTTTTCAAAAAATTAACATTCAAACCAAAATAGCTGACTTCCTGTTGGTCGGAGCTAATGAATGTAAATTAGAAAATTGTCCGGCTTGATGAGAATAATATGTTTACCGAGTTTGGTGACTGTAGGAAAAACTAACCCCCCCACTTTTGTCAAAAGGTGGCGCTACTGAGCCCCTCCACCACGCCCATTTCTATGGCTTTGTCCATGTCTACTGGTTGACAATATTGATGTGTGTGTCGAGTTTCATGCAATTTGAAGCATGTTAAGAGCCTCAAAAACACTCAAGAATATTATTACAGTTTGACCTGTTGCCATGGCAACAATATTTCAAATATCAAAAATCCTGTCATAGGTCTACATCTGCTGTGTATTGACATTACACTGATGAAGTTTGAAGCAAATCAGGTAAAAATAAGAGGGTGATCTCAAAGCATTTTAAAAGTGATACACTTCTTGCTGCCATTTGGTGGCGCTATAACTTTGACTCACAATAGTTACATCCATGTGATCAGACTACTACAACCAACACACTCCTGAAGTTTCATAAACATCAATCAATGTATGCAGAAGTTATAACACATTTCCTGTTTCCCTTTTCTCGCCATAAATTCGTTGCCTCGCCACGGCCAAACCGTTTGAGATATCCAAAATCCGTTTGCAATTAAACAACTTCAATGTGTTCGCAACAAGTTAAAAAAAGCTTGGTGTAAATTGGATAAACCCTGTAGGAGTAGTAGTATAAAATTCATAGCCTGTTTTTTCAAAAAATTAACATTCAAACCAAAATAGCTGACTTCCTGTTGGTCGGAGCTAATGAATGTAAATTAGAAAATTGTCCGGCTTGATGAGAACAATATGTGTACCGAGTTTGGTGACTGTAGGAAAAACTAACCCCCCCACTTTTGTCAAAAGGTGGCGCTACTGAGCCCCTCCACCACGCCTATTTCTATGGCTTTGTCCATGTCTACTGGTTGACAATATTGATGTGTGTGTCGAGTTTCATGCAATTTGAAGCATGTTAAGAGCCTCAAAAACACTCAAGAATATTATTACAGTTTGACCTGTTGCCATGGCAACAATATTTCAAATATCAAAAATCCTGTCATAGGTCTACATCTGCTGTGTATTGACATTACACTGATGAAGTTTGAAGCAAATCAGGTAAAAATAAGAGGGTGATCTCAAAGCATTTTAAAAGTGATACACTTCTTGCTGCCATTTGGTGGCGCTATAACTTTGACTCACAATAGTTACATCCATGTGATCAGACTACTACAACCAACACACTCCTGAAGTTTCATAAACATCAATCAATGTATGCAGAAGTTATAACACATTTCCTGTTTCCCTTTTCTCGCCATAAATTCGTTGCCTCGCCACGGCCAAACCGTTTGAGATATCCAAAATCCGTTTGCAATTAAACAACTTCAATGTGTTCGCAACAAGTTAAAAAAAGCTTGGTGTAAATTTGATAAACCCTGTAGGAGTAGTAGTATAAAATTCATAGCCTGTTTTTTCAAAAAATTAACATTCAAACCAAAATAGCTGACTTCCTGTTGGTCGGAGCTAATGAATGTAAATTAGAAAATTGTCCGGCTTGATGAGAATAATATGTGTACCGAGTTTGGTGACTGTAGGAAAAACTAACCCCCCCACTTTTGTCAAAAGGTGGCGCTACTGAGCCCCTCCACCACGCCCATTTCTATGGCTTTGTCCATGTCTACTGGTTGACAATATTGATGTGTGTGTCGAGTTTCATGCAATTTGAAGCATGTTAAGAGCCTCAAAAACACTCAAGAATATTATTACAGTTTGACCTGTTGCCATGGCAACAATATTTCAAATATCAAAAATCCTGTCATAGGTCTACATCTGCTGTGTATTGACATTACACTGATGAAGTTTGAAGCAAATCAGGTAAAAATAAGAGGGTGATCTCAAAACATTTCAAAAAGTGATACACTTCCTGCTGCCAGTTGGTGGCGCTATAACTTTGACTCACAATAGTCACATCCATGTGATCAGACTCCTATAACGAACACACTCGTGAAGTTTCATAAAGATCAATATATGTATTAAGATGTTATAACACATTTCCTGTTTCCTTTTTCTCGCCATAAATTCGTTGCCTCGCCACGGCCAAACCGTTCGAGATATCAAAAATCCCCTGGCAATTTTTAATCATCAGTGTCTTGACTTCATGCTGACCGAGTTTGGTGGCGATCGGATTAATCGTCTAGGAGGAGTATATCAAATTCCAGAGCATGCGTTTTTCAAACAACCCTTAATAGCTGACTTCCTGTTGGCGTGGCGATTAACTTAGAGCGCGAAAGTTGTTCGGCCCGATGAGGTCTATATGTGTACCGAGTTTCATACTAATACGTGCAAGCATGTTTAATATATGGACCAAATTTTCAGACTTTTTTCAAGGGGGCGCTGTCGAGCCCCCCTGCCACGCCCGGGTACCAGCCTCTCCGGCGTCCTAATGGCCGCGGATTCCAATGTGTGTGCCAATTTTCAAGAGTTTTTGAGCATGTTAAGGCCCCCAAAAAGCCCCGGAAGACGGAAAAAAAATAAAAAAAAAAATAAATAAATAAATAATAATAAATATAGCTGCGAGCAGCGATGGCGGGCCCAAGCCCGGTGGCACCGCCACCCCGGTGGCTTCAGGGCAACTGTGCACAGCGGGCAATAGGCACTTAAAACGGTTAAACATCAAAGGGCTATGTCAAATTCACTCCACATTTACTGCACTACAAGGTGCCGTTATAGAGCCCCTCCTCCCTGCCCATTTTCAAAGGATTACATGTGCCAAGTTTTAACATTATTCTGATGAATTTTGAAGCAAATCAGGTAAAAATAAGAGGGTGATCTCAATGTATGCTGAAAGTGACACATTTTCTGCTTCCAGTTGGTGGCGCTATGACTTTGAATCACAATAGTCAAATCCATGTGATCAGCCTTGTACAACGAAGACTAAGCCAAAGTTTCATCAAAATCAATTAATGTATGCAAAAGTTATAACACTTTGTTTCCCTTTTCTTGCCATAAATTCGTTGCCTCGCCACGACCAAACCGTTTGAGATATCCAAAATCCGTTTGCAATTAAACAACTTCAATGTGTTAGCAACAAGTTAAAAAAAGCTTGGTGTAAATTGGATAAACCCTGTAGGAGTAGTAGTATAAAATTCATAGCCTGTTTTTTCAAAAAATTAACATTCAAACCAAAATAGCTGACTTCCTGTTGGTCGGAGCTAATGAATGTAAATTAGAAAATTGTCCGGCTTGATGAGAATAATATGTGTACCGAGTTTGGTGACTGTAGGAAAAACTAACCCCCCCACTTTTGTCAAAAGGTGGCGCTACTGAGCCCCTCCACCACGCCCATTTCTATGGCTTTGTCCATGTCTACTGGTTGACAATATTGATGTGTGTGTCGAGTTTCATGCAATTTGAAGCATGTTAAGAGCCTCAAAAACACTCAAGAATATTATTACAGTTTGACCTGTTGCCATGGCAACAATATTTCAAATATCAAAAATCCTGTCATAGGTCTACATCTGCTGTGTATTGACATTACACTGATGAAGTTTGAAGCAAATCAGGTAAAAATAAGAGGGTGATCTCAAAGCATTTTAAAAGTGATACACTTCTTGCTGCCATTTGGTGGCGCTATAACTTTGACTCACAATAGTTACATCCATGTGATCAGACTACTACAACCAACACACTCCTGAAGTTTCATAAACATCAATCAATGTATGCAGAAGTTATAACACATTTCCTGTTTCCCTTTTCTCGCCATAAATTCGTTGCCTCGCCACGGCCAAACCGTTTGAGATATCCAAAATCCGTTTGCAATTAAACAACTTCAATGTGTTCGCAACAAGTTAAAAAAAGCTTGGTGTAAATTGGATAAACCCTGTAGGAGTAGTAGTATAAAATTCATAGCCTGTTTTTTCAAAAAATTAACATTCAAACCAAAATAGCTGACTTCCTGTTGGTCGGAGCTAATGAATGTAAATTAGAAAATTGTCCGGCTTGATGAGAATAATATGTGTACCGAGTTTGGTGACTGTAGGAAAAACTAACCCCCCACTTTTGTCAAAAGGTGGCGCTACTGAGCCCCTCCACCACGCCCATTTCTATGGCTTTGTCCATGTGTACTGGTTGACAATATTGATGTGTGTGTCGAGTTTCATGCAATTTGAAGCATGTTAAGAGCCTCAAAAACACTCAAGAATATTATTACAGTTTGACCTGTTGCCATGGCAACAATATTTCAAATATCAAAAATCCTGTCATAGGTCTACATCTGCTGTGTATTGACATTACACTGATGAAGTTTGAAGCAAATCAGGTAAAAATAAGAGGGTGATCTCAAAACATTTCAAAAAGTGATACACTTCCTGCTGCCAGTTGGTGGCGCTATAACTTTGACTCACAATAGTCACATCCATGTGATCAGACTCCTATAACGAACACACTCGTGAAGTTTCATAAAGATCAATATATGTATTAAGACGTTATAACACATTTCCTGTTTCCTTTTTCTCGCCATAAATTCGTTGCCTCGCCACGGCCAAACCGTTCGAGATATCAAAAATCCCCTGGCAATTTTTAATCATCAGTGTCTTGACTTCATGCTGACCGAGTTTGGTGGCGATCGGATTAATCGTCTAGGAGGAGTATATCAAATTCCAGAGCATGCGTTTTTCAAACAACCCTTAATAGCTGACTTCCTGTTGGCGTGGCGATTAACTTAGAGCGCGAAAGTTGTTCGGCCCGATGAGGTCTATATGTGTACCGAGTTTCATACTAATACGTGCAAGCATGTTTAATATATGGACCAAATTTTCAGACTTTTTTCAAGGGGGCGCTGTCGAGCCCCCCTGCCACGCCCGGGTACCAGCCTCTCCGGCGTCCTAATGGCCGCGGATTCCAATGTGTGTGCCAATTTTCAAGAGTTTTTGAGCATGTTAAGGCCCCCAAAAAGCCCCGGAAGACGGAAAAAAAAAAAAAAATAATAATAATAATCCTTAGAAGAACAAGAGGGCCCTGCGCGAATTTTCGCTTGGGCCCTAATAATAATAATCCTTAGAAGAACAAGAGGGCCCTGCGCGAATTTTCGCTTGGGCCCTAATAATAATCCTTAGAAGAACAAGAGGGCCCTGCGCGAATTTTCGCTTGGGCCCTAATAATAATAATCCTTAGAAGAACAAGAGGGCCCTGCGCGAATTTTCGCTTGGGCCCTAAATATAGCTGCGAGCAGCGATGGCGGGCCCAAGCCCGGTGGCACCGCCACCCCGGTGGCTTCAGGGCAACTGTGCACAGCGGGCAATAGGCACTTAAAACGGTTAAACATCAAAGGACTATGTCAAATTCACTCCACATTTACTGCACTACAAGGTGCCGCTATAGAGCCCCTCCTCCCTGCCCATTTTCAAAGGATTACATGTGCCAAGTTTTAACATTATTCTGATGAATTTTGAAGCAAATCAGGTAAAAATAAGAGGGTGATCTCAATGTATGCTGAAAGTGACACATTTTCTGCTTCCAGTTGGTGGCGCTATGACTTTGAATCACAATAGTCAAATCCATGTGATCAGCCTTGTACAACGAAGACTAAGCCAAAGTTTCATCAAAATCAATTAATGTATGCAGAAGTTATAACACTTTGTTTCCCTTTTCTTGCCATAAATTCGTTGCCTCGCCACGGCCAAACCGTTTGAGATATCCAAAATCCGTTTGCAATTAAACAACTTCAATGTGTTAGCAACAAGTTAAAAAAGCTTGGTGTAAATTGGATAAACCCTGTAGGAGTAGTAGTATAAAATTCATAGCCTGTTTTTTCAAAAAATTAACATTCAAACCAAAATAGCTGACTTCCTGTTGGTCGGAGCTAATGAATGTAAATTAGAAAATTGTCCGGCTTGATGAGAATAATATGTTTACCGAGTTTGGTGACTGTAGGAAAAACTAACCCCCAGACTTTTGTCAAAAGGTGGCGCTACTGAGCCCCTCCACCACGCCCATTTCTATGGCTTTGTCCATGTCTACTGGTTGACAATATTGATGTGTGTGTCGAGTTTCATGCAATTTGAAGCATGTTAAGAGCCTCAAAAACACTCAAGAATATTATTACAGTTTGACCTGTTGCCATGGCAACAATATTTCAAATATCAAAAATCCTGTCATAGGTCTACATCTGCTGTGTATTGACATTACACTGATGAAGTTTGAAGCAAATCAGGTAAAAATAAGAGGGTGATCTCAAAGCATTTTAAAAGTGATACACTTCTTGCTGCCATTTGGTGGCGCTATAACTTTGACTCACAATAGTTACATCCATGTGATCAGACTACTACAACCAACACACTCCTGAAGTTTCATAAACATCAATCAATGTATGCAGAAGTTATAACACATTTCCTGTTTCCCTTTTCTCGCCATAAATTCGTTGCCTCGCCACGGCCAAACCGTTTGAGATATCCAAAATCCGTTTGCAATTAAACAACTTCAATGTGTTCGCAACAAGTTAAAAAAAGCTTGGTGTAAATTGGATAAACCCTGTAGGAGTAGTAGTATAAAATTCATAGCCTGTTTTTTCAAAAAATTAACATTCAAACCAAAATAGCTGACTTCCTGTTGGTCGGAGCTAATGAATGTAAATTAGAAAATTGTCCGGCTTGATGAGAACAATATGTGTACCGAGTTTGGTGACTGTAGGAAAAACTAACCCCCCCACTTTTGTCAAAAGGTGGCGCTACTGAGCCCCTCCACCACGCCTATTTCTATGGCTTTGTCCATGTCTACTGGTTGACAATATTGATGTGTGTGTCGAGTTTCATGCAATTTGAAGCATGTTAAGAGCCTCAAAAACACTCAAGAATATTATTACAGTTTGACCTGTTGCCATGGCAACAATATTTCAAATATCAAAAATCCTGTCATAGGTCTACATCTGCTGTGTATTGACATTACACTGATGAAGTTTGAAGCAAATCAGGTAAAAATAAGAGGGTGATCTCAAAACATTTCAAAAAGTGATACACTTCCTGCTGCCAGTTGGTGGCGCTATAACTTTGACTCACAATAGTTACATCCATGTGATCAGACTACTACAACCAACACACTCGTGAAGTTTCATAAAGATCAATATATGTATTAAGACGTTATAACACATTTCCTGTTTCCTTTTTCTCGCCATAAATTCGTTGCCTCGCCACGGCCAAACCGTTCGAGATATCAAAAATCCCCTGGCAATTTTTAATCATCAGTGTCTTGACTTCATGCTGACCGAGTTTGGTGGCGATCGGATTAATCGTCTAGGAGGAGTATATCAAATTCCAGAGCATGCGTTTTTCAAACAACCCTTAATAGCTGACTTCCTGTTGGCGTGGCGATTAACTTAGAGCGCGAAAGTTGTTCGGCCCGATGAGGTCTATATGTGTACCGAGTTTCATACTAATACGTGCAAGCATGTTTAATATATGGACCAAATTTTCAGACTTTTTTCAAGGGGGCGCTGTCGAGCCCCCCTGCCACGCCCGGGTACCAGCCTCTCCGGCGTCCTAATGGCCGCGGATTCCAATGTGTGTGCCAATTTTCAAGAGTTTTTGAGCATGTTAAGGCCCCCAAAAAGCCCCGGAAGACGTAAAAAAAAAAAAAAAAAAAAAAAAAATTATAATAAATATAGCTGCGAGCAGCGATGGCGGGCCCAAGCCCGGTGGCACCGCCACCCCGGTGGCTTCAGGGCAACTGTGCACAGCGGGCAATAGGCACTTAAAACGGTTAAACATCAAAGGACTATGTCAAATTCACTCCACATTTACTGCACTACAAGGTGCCGTTATAGAGCCCCTCCTCCCTGCCCATTTTCAAAGGATTACATGTGCCAAGTTTTAACATTATTCTGATGAATTTTGAAGCAAATCAGGTAAAAATAAGAGGGTGATCTCAATGTATGCTGAAAGTGACACATTTTCTGCTTCCAGTTGGTGGCGCTATGACTTTGAATCACAATAGTTAAATCCATGTGATCAGCCTTGTACAACGAAGACTAAGCCAAAGTTTCATCAAAATCAATTAATGTATGCAGAAGTTATAACACTTTGTTTCCCTTTTCTCGCCATAAATTCGTTGCCTCGCCACGGCCAAACCGTTTGAGATATCCAAAATCCGTTTGCAATTAAACAACTTCAATGTGTTAGCAACAAGTTAAAAAAGCTTGGTGTAAATTGGATAAACCCTGTAGGAGTAGTAGTATAAAATTCATAGCCTGTTTTTTCAAAAAATTAACATTCAAACCAAAATAGCTGACTTCCTGTTGGTCGGAGCTAATGAATGTAAATTAGAAAATTGTCCGGCTTGATGAGAATAATATGTGTACCGAGTTTGGTGACTGTAGGAAAAACTAACCCCCCACTTTTGTCAAAAGGTGGCGCTACTGAGCCCCTCCACCACGCCCATTTCTATGGCTTTGTCCATGTCTACTGGTTGACAATATTGATGTGTGTGTCGAGTTTCATGCAATTTGAAGCATGTTAAGAGCCTCAAAAACACTCAAGAATATTATTACAGTTTGACCTGTTGCCATGGCAACAATATTTCAAATATCAAAAATCCTGTCATAGGTCTACATCTGCTGTGTATTGACATTACACTGATGAAGTTTGAAGCAAATCAGGTAAAAATAAGAGGGTGATCTCAAAGCATTTTAAAAGTGATACACTTCTTGCTGCCATTTGGTGGCGCTATAACTTTGACTCACAATAGTTACATCCATGTGATCAGACTACTACAACCAACACACTCCTGAAGTTTCATAAACATCAATCAATGTATGCAGAAGTTATAACACATTTCCTGTTTCCCTTTTCTCGCCATAAATTCGTTGCCTCGCCACGGCCAAACCGTTTGAGATATCCAAAATCCGTTTGCAATTAAACAACTTCAATGTGTTCGCAACAAGTTAAAAAAAGCTTGGTGTAAATTTGATAAACCCTGTAGGAGTAGTAGTATAAAATTCATAGCCTGTTTTTTCAAAAAATTAACATTCAAACCAAAATAGCTGACTTCCTGTTGGTCGGAGCTAATGAATGTAAATTAGAAAATTGTCCGGCTTGATGAGAATAATATGTGTACCGAGTTTGGTGACTGTAGGAAAAACTAACCTCCACTTTTGTTAAAAGGTGGCGCTACTGAGCCCCTCCACCACGCCCATTTCTATGGCTTTGTCCATGTCTACTGGTTGACAATATTGATGTGTGTGTCGAGTTTCATGCAATTTGAAGCATGTTAAGAGCCTCAAAAACACTCAAGAATATTATTACAGTTTGACCTGTTGCCATGGCAACAATATTTCAAATATCAAAAATCCTGTCATAGGTCTACATCTGCTGTGTATTGACATTACACTGATGAAGTTTGAAGCAAATCAGGTAAAAATAAGAGGGTGATCTCAAAACATTTCAAAAAGTGATACACTTCCTGCTGCCAGTTGGTGGCGCTATAACTTTGACTCACAATAGTCACATCCATGTGATCAGACTCCTATAACGAACACACTCGTGAAGTTTCATAAAGATCAATATATGTATTAAGATGTTATAACACATTTCCTGTTTCCTTTTTCTCGCCATAAATTCGTTGCCTCGCCACGGCCAAACCGTTCGAGATATCAAAAATCCCCTGGCAATTTTTAATCATCAGTGTCTTGACTTCATGCTGACCGAGTTTGGTGGCGATCGGATTAATCGTCTAGGAGGAGTATATCAAATTCCAGAGCATGCGTTTTTCAAACAACCCTTAATAGCTGACTTCCTGTTGGCGTGGCGATTAACTTAGAGCGCGAAAGTTGTTCGGCCCGATGAGGTCTATATGTGTACCGAGTTTCATACTAATACGTGCAAGCATGTTTAATATATGGACCAAATTTTCAGACTTTTTTCAAGGGGGCGCTGTCGAGCCCCTCTGCCACGCCCGGGTACCAGCCTCTCCGGCGTCCTAATGGCCGCGGATTCCAATGTGTGTGCCAATTTTCAAGAGTTTTTGAGCATGTTAAGGCCCCCAAAAAGCCCCGGAAGACGTAAAAAAAAAAAAAAAAAAAAATAATAAATAAATAATAATAAATATAGCTGCGAGCAGCGATGGCGGGCCCAAGCCCGGTGGCACCGCCACCCCGGTGGCTTCAGGGCAACTGTGCACAGCGGGCAATAGGCACTTAAAACGGTTAAACATCAAAGGGCTATGTCAAATTCACTCCACATTTACTGCACTACAAGGTGCCGTTATAGAGCCCCTCCTCCCTGCCCATTTTCAAAGGATTACATGTGCCAAGTTTTAACATTATTCTGATGAATTTTGAAGCAAATCAGGTAAAAATAAGAGGGTGATCTCAATGTATGCTGAAAGTGACACATTTTCTGCTTCCAGTTGGTGGCGCTATGACTTTGAATCACAATAGTCAAATCCATGTGATCAGCCTTGTACAACGAAGACTAAGCCAAAGTTTCATCAAAATCAATTAATGTATGCAAAAGTTATAACACTTTGTTTCCCTTTTCTTGCCATAAATTCGTTGCCTCGCCACGACCAAACCGTTTGAGATATCCAAAATCCGTTTGCAATTAAACAACTTCAATGTGTTAGCAACAAGTTAAAAAAAGCTTGGTGTAAATTGGATAAACCCTGTAGGAGTAGTAGTATAAAATTCATAGCCTGTTTTTTCAAAAAATTAACATTCAAACCAAAATAGCTGACTTCCTGTTGGTCGGAGCTAATGAATGTAAATTAGAAAATTGTCCGGCTTGATGAGAATAATATGTGTACCGAGTTTGGTGACTGTAGGAAAAACTAACCCCCCCACTTTTGTCAAAAGGTGGCGCTACTGAGCCCCTCCACCACGCCCATTTCTATGGCTTTGTCCATGTCTACTGGTTGACAATATTGATGTGTGTGTCGAGTTTCATGCAATTTGAAGCATGTTAAGAGCCTCAAAAACACTCAAGAATATTATTACAGTTTGACCTGTTGCCATGGCAACAATATTTCAAATATCAAAAATCCTGTCATAGGTCTACATCTGCTGTGTATTGACATTACACTGATGAAGTTTGAAGCAAATCAGGTAAAAATAAGAGGGTGATCTCAAAGCATTTTAAAAGTGATACACTTCTTGCTGCCATTTGGTGGCGCTATAACTTTGACTCACAATAGTTACATCCATGTGATCAGACTACTACAACCAACACACTCCTGAAGTTTCATAAACATCAATCAATGTATGCAGAAGTTATAACACATTTCCTGTTTCCCTTTTCTCGCCATAAATTCGTTGCCTCGCCACGGCCAAACCGTTTGAGATATCCAAAATCCGTTTGCAATTAAACAACTTCAATGTGTTCGCAACAAGTTAAAAAAAGCTTGGTGTAAATTGGATAAACCCTGTAGGAGTAGTAGTATAAAATTCATAGCCTGTTTTTTAAAAAAATTAACATTCAAACCAAAATAGCTGACTTCCTGTTGGTCGGAGCTAATGAATGTAAATTAGAAAATTGTCCGGCTTGATGAGAATAATATGTGTACCGAGTTTGGTGACTGTAGGAAAAACTAACCACCCCACTTTTGTCAAAAGGTGGCGCTACTGAGCCCCTCCACCACGCCCATTTCTATGGCTTTGTCCATGTGTACTGGTTGACAATATTGATGTGTGTGTCGAGTTTCATGCAATTTGAAGCATGTTAAGAGCCTCAAAAACACTCAAGAATATTATTACAGTTTGACCTGTTGCCATGGCAACAATATTTCAAATATCAAAAATCCTGTCATAGGTCTACATCTGCTGTGTATTGACATTACACTGATGAAGTTTGAAGCAAATCAGGTAAAAATAAGAGGGTGATCTCAAAACATTTCAAAAAGTGATACACTTCCTGCTGCCAGTTGGTGGCGCTATAACTTTGACTCACAATAGTCACATCCATGTGATCAGACTCCTATAACGAACACACTCGTGAAGTTTCATAAAGATCAATATATGTATTAAGACGTTATAACACATTTCCTGTTTCCTTTTTCTCGCCATAAATTCGTTGCCTCGCCACGGCCAAACCGTTCGAGATATCAAAAATCCCCTGGCAATTTTTAATCATCAGTGTCTTGACTTCATGCTGACCGAGTTTGGTGGCGATCGGATTAATCGTCTAGGAGGAGTATATCAAATTCCAGAGCATGCGTTTTTCAAACAACCCTTAATAGCTGACTTCCTGTTGGCGTGGCGATTAACTTAGAGCGCGAAAGTTGTTCGGCCCGATGAGGTCTATATGTGTACCGAGTTTCATACTAATACGTGCAAGCATGTTTAATATATGGACCAAATTTTCAGACTTTTTTCAAGGGGGCGCTGTCGAGCCCCCCTGCCACGCCCGGGTACCAGCCTCTCCGGCGTCCTAATGGCCGCGGATTCCAATGTGTGTGCCAATTTTCAAGAGTTTTTGAGCATGTTAAGGCCCCCAAAAAGCCCCGGAAGACGGAAAAAAAAAAAAAAAAAAAAAAAAAAAATAATAATAATAATCCTTAGAAGAACAAGAGGGCCCTGCGCGAATTTTCGCTTGGGCCCTAATAATCCTTAGAAGAACAAGAGGGCCCTGCGCGAATTTTCGCTTGGGCCCTAATAATCCTTAGAAGAACAAGAGGGCCCTGCGCGAATTTTCGCTTGGGCCCTAATAAATATAGCTGTGAGCAGCGATGGCGGGCCCAAGCCCGGTGGCACCGCCACCCCGGTGGCTTCAGGGCAACTGTGCACAGCGGGCAATAGGCACTTAAAACGGTTAAACATCAAAGGACTATGTCAAATTCACTCCACATTTACTGCACTACAAGGTGCCGTTATAGAGCCCCTCCTCCCTGCCCATTTTCAAAGGATTACATGTGCCAAGTTTTAACATTATTCTGATGAATTTTGAAGCAAATCAGGTAAAAATAAGAGGGTGATCTCAATGTATGCTGAAAGTGACACATTTTCTGCTTCCAGTTGGTGGCGCTATGACTTTGAATCACAATAGTCAAATCCATGTGATCAGCCTTGTACAACGAAGACTAAGCCAAAGTTTCATCAAAATCAATTAATGTATGCAGAAGTTATAACACTTTGTTTCCCTTTTCTTGCCATAAATTCGTTGCCTCGCCACGGCCAAACCGTTTGAGATATCCAAAATCCGTTTGCAATTAAACAACTTCAATGTGTTAGCAACAAGTTAAAAAAAGCTTGGTGTAAATTGGATAAACCCTGTAGGAGTAGTAGTATAAAATTCATAGCCTGTTTTTTCAAAAAATTAACATTCAAACCAAAATAGCTGACTTCCTGTTGGTCGGAGCTAATGAATGTAAATTAGAAAATTGTCCGGCTTGATGAGAATAATATATGTACCGAGTTTGGTGACTGTAGGAAAAACTAACCCCCACTTTTGTCAAAAGGTGGCGCTACTGAGCCCCTCCACCACGCCCATTTCTATGGCTTTGTCCATGTCTACTGGTTGACAATATTGATGTGTGTGTCGAGTTTCATGCAATTTGAAGCATGTTAAGAGCCTCAAAAACACTCAAGAATATTATTACAGTTTGACCTGTTGCCATGGCAACAATATTTCAAATATCAAAAATCCTGTCATAGGTCTACATCTGCTGTGTATTGACATTACACTGATGAAGTTTGAAGCAAATCAGGTAAAAATAAGAGGGTGATCTCAAAGCATTTTAAAAGTGATACACTTCTTGCTGCCATTTGGTGGCGCTATAACTTTGACTCACAATAGTTACATCCATGTGATCAGACTACTACAACCAACACACTCCTGAAGTTTCATAAACATCAATCAATGTATGCAGAAGTTATAACACATTTCCTGTTTCCCTTTTCTCGCCATAAATTTGTTGCCTCGCCACGGCCAAACCGTTTGAGATATCCAAAATCCGTTTGCAATTAAACAACTTCAATGTGTTCGCAACAAGTTAAAAAAAGCTTGGTGTAAATTGGATAAACCCTGTAGGAGTAGTAGTATAAAATTCATAGCCTGTTTTTTCAAAAAATTAACATTCAAACCAAAATAGCTGACTTCCTGTTGGTCGGAGCTAATGAATGTAAATTAGAAAATTGTCCGGCTTGATGAGAATAATATGTGTACCGAGTTTGGTGACTGTAGGAAAAACTAACCCCCCCACTTTTGTCAAAAGGTGGCGCTACTGAGCCCCTCCACCACGTCCATTTCTATGGCTTTGTCCATGTCTACTGGTTGACAATATTGATGTGTGTGTCGAGTTTCATGCAATTTGAAGCATGTTAAGAGCCTCAAAAACACTCAAGAATATTATTACAGTTTGACCTGTTGCCATGGCAACAATATTTCAAATATCAAAAATCCTGTCATAGGTCTACATCTGCTGTGTATTGACATTACACTGATGAAGTTTGAAGCAAATCAGGTAAAAATAAGAGGGTGATCTCAAAACATTTCAAAAAGTGATACACTTCCTGCTGCCAGTTGGTGGCGCTATAACTTAGACTCACAATATTCACATCCATGTGATCAGACTCCTATAACGAACACACTCGTGAAGTTTCATAAAGATCAATATATGTATTAAGACGTTATAACACATTTCCTGTTTCCTTTTTCTCGCCATAAATTCGTTGCCTCGCCACGGCCAAACCGTTCGAGATATCAAAAATCCCCTGGCAATTTTTAATCATCAGTGTCTTGTCTTCATGCTGACCGAGTTTGGTGGCGATCGGATTAATCGTCTAGGAGGAGTATATCAAATTCCAGAGCATGCGTTTTTCAAACAACCCTTAATAGCTGACTTCCTGTTGGCGTGGCGATTAACTTAGAGCGCGAAAGTTGTTCGGCCCGATGAGGTCTATATGTGTACCGAGTTTCATACTAATACGTGCAAGCATGTTTAATATATGGACCAAATTTTCAGACTTTTTTCAAGGGGGCGCTGTCGAGCCCCCCTGCCACGCCCGGGTACCAGCCTCTCCGGCGTCCTAATGGCCGCGGATTCCAATGTGTGTGCCAATTTTCAAGAGTTTTTGAGCATGTTAAGGCCCCCAAAAAGCCCCGGAAGACGGAAAAAAAAAAAAAAATAAAAAAAATAAATAAATAAATAAATATAGCTGCGAGCAGCGATGGCGGGCCCAAGCCCGGTGGCACCGCCACCCCGGTGGCTTCAGGGCAACTGTGCACAGCGGGCAATAGGCACTTAAAACGGTTAAACATCAAAGGACTATGTCAAATTCACTCCACATTTACTGCACTACAAGGTGCCGCTATAGACCCCTTCCTCCCTGCCCATTTTCAAAGGATTACATGTGCCAAGTTTTAACATTATTCTGATGAATTTTGAAGCAAATCAGGTAAAAATAAGAGGGTGATCTCAATGTATGCTGAAAGTGACACATTTTCTGCTTCCAGTTGGTGGCGCTATGACTTTGAATCACAATAGTCAAATCCATGTGATCAGCCTTGTACAACGAAGACTAAGCCAAAGTTTCATCAAAATCAATTAAAGTATGCAGAAGTTATAACACTTTGTTTCCCTTTTCTTGCCATAAATTCGTTGCCTCGCCACGGCCAAACCGTTTGAGATATCCAAAATCCGTTTGCAATTAAACAACTTCAATGTGTTCGCAACAAGTTAAAAAAAGCTTGGTGTAAATTGGATAAACCCTGTAGGAGTAGTAGTATAAAATTCATAGCCTGTTTTTTCAAAAAATTAACATTCAAACCAAAATAGCTGACTTCCTGTTGGTCGGAGCTAATGAATGTAAATTAGAAAATTGTCCGGCTTGATGAGAATAATATGTGTACCGAGTTTGGTGACTGTAGGAAAAACTAACCCCCCCACTTTTGTCAAAAGGTGGCGCTACTGAGCCCCTCCACCACGCCCATTTCTATGGCTTTGTCCATGTCTACTGGTTGACAATATTGATGTGTGTGTCGAGTTTCATGCAATTTGAAGCATGTTAAGAGCCTCAAAAACACTCAAGAATATTATTACAGTTTGACCTGTTGCCATGGCAACAATATTTCAAATATCAAAAATCCTGTCATAGGTCTACATCTGCTGTGTATTGACATTACACTGATGAAGTTTGAAGCAAATCAGGTAAAAATAAGAGGGTGATCTCAAAGCATTTTAAAAGTGATACACTTCTTGCTGCCATTTGGTGGCGCTATAACTTTGACTCACAATAGTTACATCCATGTGATCAGACTACTACAACCAACACACTCCTGAAGTTTCATAAACATCAATCAATGTATGCAGAAGTTATAACACATTTCCTGTTTCCCTTTTCTCGCCATAAATTCGTTGCCTCGCCACGGCCAAACCGTTTGAGATATCCAAAATCCGTTTGCAATTAAACAACTTCAATGTGTTCGCAACAAGTTAAAAAAAGCTTGGTGTAAATTGGATAAACCCTGTAGGAGTAGTAGTATAAAATTCATAGCCTGTTTTTTCAAAAAATTAACATTCAAACCAAAATAGCTGACTTCCTGTTGGTCGGAGCTAATGAATGTAAATTAGAAAATTGTCCGGCTTGATGAGAATAATATGTGTACCGAGTTTGGTGACTGTAGGAAAAACTAACCCCCACTTTTGTCAAAAGGTGGCGCTACTGAGCCCCTCCACCACGCCCATTTCTATGGCTTTGTCCATGTCTACTGGTTGACAATATTGATGTGTGTGTCGAGTTTCATGCAATTTGAAGCATGTTAAGAGCCTCAAAAACACTCAAGAATATTATTACAGTTTGACCTGTTGCCATGGCAACAATATTTCAAATATCAAAAATCCTGTCATAGGTCTACATCTGCTGTGTATTGACATTACACTGATGAAGTTTGAAGCAAATCAGGTAAAAATAAGAGGGTGATCTCAAAACATTTCAAAAAGTGATACACTTCCTGCTGCCAGTTGGTGGCGCTATAACTTTGACTCACAATAGTCACATCCATGTGATCAGACTCCTATAACGAACACACTCGTGAAGTTTCATAAAGATCAATATATGTATTAAGACGTTATAACACATTTCCTGTTTCCTTTTTCTCGCCATAAATTCGTTGCCTCGCCACGGCCAAACCGTTCGAGATATCAAAAATCCCCTGGCAATTTTTAATCATCAGTGTCTTGACTTCATGCTGACCGAGTTTGGTGGCGATCGGATTAATCGTCTAGGAGGAGTATATCAAATTCCAGAGCATGCGTTTTTCAAACAACCCTTAATAGCTGACTTCCTGTTGGCGTGGCGATTAACTTAGAGCGCGAAAGTTGTTCGGCCCGATGAGGTCTATATGTGTACCGAGTTTCATACTAATACGTGCAAGCATGTTTAATATATGGACCAAATTTTCAGACTTTTTTCAAGGGGGCGCTGTCGAGCCCCCCTGCCACGCCCGGGTACCAGCCTCTCCGGCGTCCTAATGGCCGCGGATTCCAATGTGTGTGCCAATTTTCAAGAGTTTTTGAGCATGTTAAGGCCCCCAAAAAGCCCCGGAAGACGGAAAAAAAAAAAAAAAATAAAAAAAAAAATAAATAAATAAATATAGCTGCGAGCAGCGATGGCGGGCCCAAGCCCGGTGGCACCGCCACCCCGGTGGCTTCAGGGCAACTGTGCACAGCGGGCAATAGGCACTTAAAACGGTTAAACATCAAAGGACTATGTCAAATTCACTCCACATTTACTGCACTACAAGGTGCCGCTATAGACCCCTTCCTCCCTGCCCATTTTCAAAGGATTACATGTGCCAAGTTTTAACATTATTCTGATGAATTTTGAAGCAAATCAGGTAAAAATAAGAGGGTGATCTCAAAGCATTTTAAAAGTGATACACTTCTTGCTGCCATTTGGTGGCGCTATAACTTTGACTCACAATAGTTACATCCATGTGATCAGACTACTACAACCAACACACTCCTGAAGTTTCATAAACATCAATCAATGTATGCAGAAGTTATAACACATTTCCTGTTTCCCTTTTCTCGCCATAAATTCGTTGCCTCGCCACGGCCAAACCGTTTGAGATATCCAAAATCCGTTTGCAATTAAACAACTTCAATGTGTTCGCAACAAGTTAAAAAAAGCTTGGTGTAAATTGGATAAACCCTGTAGGAGTAGTAGTATAAAATTCATAGCCTGTTTTTTAAAAAAATTAACATTCAAACCAAAATAGCTGACTTCCTGTTGGTCGGAGCTAATGAATGTAAATTAGAAAATTGTCCGGCTTGATGAGAATAATATGTGTACCGAGTTTGGTGACTGTAGGAAAAACTAACCCCCCACTTTTGTCAAAAGGTGGCGCTACTGAGCCCCTCCACCACGCCCATTTCTATGGCTTTGTCCATGTCTACTGGTTGACAATATTGATGTGTGTGTCGAGTTTCATGCAATTTGAAGCATGTTAAGAGCCTCAAAAACACTCAAGAATATTATTACAGTTTGACCTGTTGCCATGGCAACAATATTTCAAATATCAAAAATCCTGTCATAGGTCTACATCTGCTGTGTATTGACATTACACTGATGAAGTTTGAAGCAAATCAGGTAAAAATAAGAGGGTGATCTCAAAACATTTCAAAAAGTGATACACTTCCTGCTGCCAGTTGGTGGCGCTATAACTTTGACTCACAATAGTCACATCCATGTGATCAGACTCCTATAACGAACACACTCGTGAAGTTTCATAAAGATCAATATATGTATTAAGACGTTATAACACATTTCCTGTTTCCTTTTTCTCGCCATAAATTCGTTGCCTCGCCACGGCCAAACCGTTCGAGATATCAAAAATCCCCTGGCAATTTTTAATCATCAGTGTCTTGACTTCATGCTGACCGAGTTTGGTGGCGATCGGATTAATCGTCTAGGAGGAGTATATCAAATTCCAGAGCATGCGTTTTTCAAACAACCCTTAATAGCTGACTTCCTGTTGGCGTGGCGATTAACTTAGAGCGCGAAAGTTGTTCGGCCCGATGAGGTCTATATGTGTACCGAGTTTCATACTAATACGTGCAAGCATGTTTAATATATGGACCAAATTTTCAGACTTTTTTCAAGGGGGCGCTGTCGAGCCCCCCTGCCACGCCCGGGTACCAGCCTCTCCGGCGTCCTAATGGCCGCGGATTCCAATGTGTGTGCCAAT
This sequence comes from Chanodichthys erythropterus, assembly GCF_024489055.1. Lineage (NCBI taxonomy): Eukaryota > Metazoa > Chordata > Actinopteri > Cypriniformes > Xenocyprididae > Chanodichthys > Chanodichthys erythropterus. The sequence goes on along the minus strand of NC_090238.1, from coordinate 8,779,051 downwards.
TTTCAAGAGTTTTTGAGCATGTTAAGGCCCCCAAAAAGCCCCGGAAGACGAAAAAAAAAAAAAAAAATAATAATAATAATATAGCTGCGAGCAGCGATGGCGGGCCCAAGCCCGGTGGCACCGCCACCCCGGTGGCTTCAGGGCAACTGTGCCCAGCGAGTAATAGGCACTTAAAACGGTTAAACATCAAAGGACTATGTCAAATTCACTCCACATTTACTGCACTACAAGGTGCCGTTATAGAGCCCCTCCTCCCTGCCCATTTTCAAAGGATTACATGTGCCAAGTTTTAACATTATTCTGATGAATTTTGAAGCAAATCAGGTAAAAATAAGAGGGTGATCTCAATGTATGCTGAAAGTGACACATTTTCTGCTTCCAGTTGGTGGCGCTATGACTTTGAATCACAATAGTCAAATCCATGTGATCAGCCTTGTACAACGAAGACTAAGCCAAAGTTTCATCAAAATCAATTAATGTATGCAGAAGTTATAACACTTTGTTTCCCTTTTCTTGCCATAAATTCGTTGCCTCGCCACGGCCAAACCGTTTGAGATATCCAAAATCCGTTTGCAATTAAACAACTTCAATGTGTTAGCAACAAGTTAAAAAAAGCTTGGTGTAAATTGGATAAACCCTGTAGGAGTAGTAGTATAAAATTCATAGCCTGTTTTTTCAAAAAATTAACATTCAAACCAAAATAGCTGACTTCCTGTTGGTCGGAGCTAATGAATGTAAATTAGAAAATCGTCCGGCTTGATGAGAATAATATGTGTACCAAGTTTGGTGACTGTAGGAAAAACTAACCCCCCCACTTTTGTCAAAAGGTGGCGCTACTGAGCCCCTCCACCACGCCCATTTCTATGGCTTTGTCCATGTCTACTGGTTGACAATATTGATGTGTGTGTCGAGTTTCATGCAATTTGAAGCATGTTAAGAGCCTCAAAAACACTCAAGAATATTATTACAGTTTGACCTGTTGCCATGGCAACAATATTTCAAATATCAAAAATCCTGTCATAGGTCTACATCTGCTGTGTATTGACATTACACTGATGAAGTTTGAAGCAAATCAGGTAAAAATAAGAGGGTGATCTCAAAGCATTTTAAAAGTGATACACTTCTTGCTGCCATTTGGTGGCGCTATAACTTTGACTCACAATAGTTACATCCATGTGATCAGACTACTACAACCAACACACTCCTGAAGTTTCATAAACATCAATCAATGTATGCAGAAGTTATAACACATTTCCTGTTTCCCTTTTCTCGCCATAAATTTGTTGCCTCGCCACGGCCAAACCGTTTGAGATATCCAAAATCCGTTTGCAATTAAACAACTTCAATGTGTTCGCAACAAGTTAAAAAAAGCTTGGTGTAAATTGGATAAACCCTGTAGGAGTAGTAGTATAAAATTCATAGCCTGTTTTTTCAAAAAATTAACATTCAAACCAAAATAGCTGACTTCCTGTTGGTCGGAGCTAATGAATGTAAATTAGAAAATTGTCCGGCTTGATGAGAATAATATGTGTACCGAGTTTGGTGACTGTAGGAAAAACTAACCCCCCCACTTTTGTCAAAAGGTGGCGCTACTGAGCCCCTCCACCACGTCCATTTCTATGGCTTTGTCCATGTCTACTGGTTGACAATATTGATGTGTGTGTCGAGTTTCATGCAATTTGAAGCATGTTAAGAGCCTCAAAAACACTCAAGAATATTATTACAGTTTGACCTGTTGCCATGGCAACAATATTTCAAATATCAAAAATCCTGTCATAGGTCTACATCTGCTGTGTATTGACATTACACTGATGAAGTTTGAAGCAAATCAGGTAAAAATAAGAGGGTGATCTCAAAACATTTCAAAAAGTGATACACTTCCTGCTGCCAGTTGGTGGCGCTATAACTTAGACTCACAATATTCACATCCATGTGATCAGACTCCTATAACGAACACACTCGTGAAGTTTCATAAAGATCAATATATGTATTAAGACGTTATAACACATTTCCTGTTTCCTTTTTCTCGCCATAAATTCGTTGCCTCGCCACGGCCAAACCGTTCGAGATATCAAAAATCCCCTGGCAATTTTTAATCATCAGTGTCTTGACTTCATGCTGACCGAGTTTGGTGGCGATCGGATTAATCGTCTAGGAGGAGTATATCAAATTCCAGAGCATGCGTTTTTCAAACAACCCTTAATAGCTGACTTCCTGTTGGCGTGGCGATTAACTTAGAGCGCGAAAGTTGTTCGGCCCGATGAGGTCTATATGTGTACCGAGTTTCATACTAATACGTGCAAGCATGTTTAATATATGGACCAAATTTTCAGACTTTTTTCAAGGGGGCGCTGTCGAGCCCCCCTGCCACGCCCGGGTACCAGCCTCTCCGGCGTCCTAATGGCCGCGGATTCCAATGTGTGTGCCAATTTTCAAGAGTTTTTGAGCATGTTAAGGCCCCCAAAAAGCCCCGGAAGACGGAAAAAAAAAAAAAATAATAAAATAATAAAAAAAAAATAAAATAAATAAATATAGCTGCGAGCAGCGATGGCGGGCCCAAGCCCGGTGGCACCGCCACCCCGGTGGCTTCAGGGCAACTGTGCACAGCGGGTAATAGGCACTTAAAACGGTTAAACATCAAAGGACTATGTCAAATTCACTCCACATTTACTGCACTACAAGGTGCCGTTATAGAGCCCCTCCTCCCTGCCCATTTTCAAAGGATTACATGTGCCAAGTTTTAACATTATTCTGATGAATTTTGAAGCAAATCAGGTAAAAATAAGAGGGTGATCTCAATGTATGCTGAAAGTGACACATTTTCTGCTTCCAGTTGGTGGCGCTATGACTTTGAATCACAATAGTCAAATCCATGTGATCAGCCTTGTACAACGAAGACTAAGCCAAAGTTTCATCAAAATCAATTAATGTATGCAGAAGTTATAACACTTTGTTTCCCTTTTCTTGCCATAAATTCGTTGCCTCGCCACGGCCAAACCGTTTGAGATATCCAAAATCCGTTTGCAATTAAACAACTTCAATGTGTTAGCAACAAGTTAAAAAAAGCTTGGTGTAAATTGGATAAACCCTGTAGGAGTAGTAGTATAAAATTCATAGCCTGTTTTTTCAAAAAATTAATATTCAAACCAAAATAGCTGACTTCCTGTTGGTCGGAGCTAATGAATGTAAATTAGAAAATTGTCCGGCTTGATGAGAATAATATGTGTACCGAGTTTGGTGACTGTAGGAAAAACTAACCCCCCACTTTTGTCAAAAGGTGGCGCTACTGAGCCCCTCCACCACGCCCATTTCTATGGCTTTGTCCATGTCTACTGGTTGACAATATTGATGTGTGTGTCGAGTTTCATGCAATTTGAAGCATGTTAAGAGCCTCAAAAACACTCAAGAATATTATTACAGTTTGACCTGTTGCCATGGCAACAATATTTCAAATATCAAAAATCCTGTCATAGGTCTACATCTGCTGTGTATTGACATTACACTGATGAAGTTTGAAGCAAATCAGGTAAAAATAAGAGGGTGATCTCAAAGCATTTTAAAAGTGATACACTTCTTGCTGCCATTTGGTGGCGCTATAACTTTGACTCACAATAGTTACATCCATGTGATCAGACTACTACAACCAACACACTCCTGAAGTTTCATAAACATCAATCAATGTATGCAGAAGTTATAACACATTTCCTGTTTCCCTTTTCTCGCCATAAATTCGTTGCCTCGCCACGGCCAAACCGTTTGAGATATCCAAAATCCGTTTGCAATTAAACAACTTCAATGTGTTCGCAACAAGTTAAAAAAAGCTTGGTGTAAATTGGATAAACCCTGTAGGAGTAGTAGTATAAAATTCATAGCCTGTTTTTTCAAAAAATTAACATTCAAACCAAAATAGCTGACTTCCTGTTGGTCGGAGCTAATGAATGTAAATTAGAAAATTGTCCGGCTTGATGAGAATAATATGTGTACCGAGTTTGGTGACTGTAGGAAAAACTAACCCCCACTTTTGTCAAAAGGTGGCGCTACTGAGCCCCTCCACCACGCCCATTTCTATGGCTTTGTCCATGTCTACTGGTTGACAATATTGATGTGGGTGTCGAGTTTCATGCAATTTGAAGCATGTTAAGAGCCTCAAAAACACTCAAGAATATTATTACAGTTTGACCTGTTGCCATGGCAACAATATTTCAAATATCAAAAATCCTGTCATAGGTCTACATCTGCTGTGTATTGACATTACACTGATGAAGTTTGAAGCAAATCAGGTAAAAATAAGAGGGTGATCTCAAAACATTTCAAAAAGTGATACACTTCCTGCTGCCAGTTGGTGGCGCTATAACTTTGACTCACAATAGTCACATCCATGTGATCAGACTCCTATAACGAACACACTCGTGAAGTTTCATAAAGATCAATATATGTATTAAGACATTATAACACATTTCCTGTTTCCTTTTTCTCGCCATAAATTCGTTGCCTCGCCACGGCCAAACCGTTCGAGATATCAAAAATCCCCTGGCAATTTTTAATCATCAGTGTCTTGACTTCATGCTGACCGAGTTTGGTGGCGATCGGATTAATCGTCTAGGAGGAGTATATCAAATTCCAGAGCATGCGTTTTTCAAACAACCCTTAATAGCTGACTTCCTGTTGGCGTGGCGATTAACTTAGAGCGCGAAAGTTGTTCGGCCCGATGAGGTCTATATGTGTACCGAGTTTCATACTAATACGTGCAAGCATGTTTAATATATGGACCAAATTTTCAGACTTTTTTCAAGGGGGCGCTGTCGAGCCCCCCTGCCACGCCCGGGTACCAGCCTCTCCGGCGTCCTAATGGCCGCGGATTCCAATGTGTGTGCCAATTTTCAAGAGTTTTTGAGCATGTTAAGGCCCCCAAAAAGCCCTGGAAGACGGAAAAAAAAAAAAAAAAAAAAAAAATAATAATAATAATAATCCTTAGAAGAACAAGAGGGCCCTGCGCGAATTTTCGCTTGGGCCCTAATAATCCTTAGAAGAACAAGAGGGCCCTGCGCGAATTTTCGCTTGGGCCCTAAATATAGCTGCGAGCAGCGATGGCGGGCCCAAGCCCGGTGGCACCGCCACCCCGGTGGCTTCAGGGCAACTGTGCACAGCGGGCAATAGGCACTTAAAATGGTTAAACATCAAAGGACTATGTCAAATTCACTCCACATTTACTGCACTACAAGGTGCCGCTATAGAGCCCCTCCTCCCTGCCCATTTTCAAAGGATTACATGTGCCAAGTTTTAACATTATTCTGATGAATTTTGAAGCAAATCAGGTAAAAATAAGAGGGTGATCTCAATGTATGCTGAAAGTGACACATTTTCTGCTTCCAGTTGGTGGCACTATGACTTTGAATCACAATAGTCAAATCCATGTGATCAGCCTTGTACAACGAAGACTAAACCAAAGTTTCATCAAAATCAATTAATGTATGCAGAAGTTATAACACTTTGTTTCCCTTTTCTTGCCATAAATTCGTTGCCTCGCCACGGCCAAACCGTTTGAGATATCCAAAATCCGTTTGCAATTAAACAACTTCAATGTGTTAGCAACAAGTTAAAAAAAGCTTGGTGTAAATTGGATAAACCCTGTAGGAGTAGTAGTATAAAATTCATAGCCTGTTTTTTCAAAAAATTAACATTCAAACAAAAATAGCCGACTTCCTGTTGGTCGGAGCTAATGAATGTAAATTAGAAAATTGTCCAGCTTGATGAGTACAATATGTGTACCGAGTTTGGTGACTGTAGGAAAAACTAACAACCCCACTTTTGACAAAAGGTGGCGCTACTGAGCCCCTTCACCACGCCCATTTCTATGGCTTTGTCCATGTCTACTGGTTGACAATATTGATGTGTGTGTCGAGTTTCATGCAATTTGAAGCATGTTAAGAGCCTCAAAAACACTCAAGAATATTATTACAGTTTGACCTGTTGCCATGGCAACAATATTTCAAATATCAAAAATCCTGTCATAGGTCTACATCTGCTGTGTATTGACATTACACTGATGAAGTTTGAAGCAAATCAGGTAAAAATAAGAGGGTGATCTCAAAGCATTTCAAAAAGTGATACACTTCCTGCTGCCAGTTGGTGGTGCTATAACTTTGACTCACAATAGTCACATCCATGTGATCAGACTACTACAACCAACACACTCGTGAAGTTTCATAAAGATCAATATATGTATGCAGACGTTATAACACATTTCCTGTTTCCTTTTTCTCGCCATAAATTTGTTGCCTCGCCACGGCCAAACCGTTTGAGGTATCCAAAATCCGTTTGCAATTAAACAACTTCAATGTGTTAGCAACAAGTTAAAAAAGCTTGGTGTAAATTGGATAAACCCTGTAGGAGTAGTAGTATAAAATTCATAGCCTGTTTTTTCAAAAAATTAACATTCAAACAAAAATAGCCGACTTCCTGTTGGTCAGAGCTAATGAATGTAAATTAGAAAATTGTCCGGCTTGATGAGAACAATATGTGTACCGAGTTTGGTGACTGTAGGAAAAACTAACCCCCACTTTTGTCAAAAGGTGGCGCTACTGAGCCCCTCCACCACGCCCATTTCTATGGCTTTGTCCATGTCTACTGGTTGACAATATTGATGTGTGTGTTGAGTTTCATGCAATTTGAAGCATGTTAAGAGCCTCAAAAACACTCAAGAATATTATTACAGTTTGACCTGTTGCCATGGCAACAATATTTCAAATATCAAAAATCCTGTCATAGGTCTACATCTGCTGTGTATTGCCATTACATTGATGAAGTTTGAAGCAAATCAGGTAAAAATAAGAGGGTGATCTCAAAGCATTTCAAAAAGTGATACACTTCCTGCTGCCAGTTGGTGGCGCTATAACTTTGACTCACAATAGTCACATCCATGTGATCAGACTACTACAACCAACACACTCGTGAAGTTTCATAAAGATCAATATATGTATGCAGACGTTATAACACATTTCCTGTTTCCTTTTTCTCGCCATAAATTCGTTGCCTCGCCACGGCCAAACCGTTCGAGATATCAAAAATCCCCTGGCAATTTTTAATCATCAGTGTCTTGACTTCATGCTGACCGAGTTTGGTGGCGATCGGATTAATCGTCTAGGAGGAGTATATCAAATTCCAGAGCATGCGTTTTTCAAACAACCCTTAATAGCTGACTTCCTGTTGGCGTGGCGTTTAACTTAGAGTACGAAAGTTGTTCGGCCCGATGAGGTCTATATGTGTACCGAGTTTCATACTAATACGTGCAAGCGTGTTTAATATATGGACCAAATTTTCAGACTTTTTTCAAGGGGGCGCTGTCGAGCCCCCCTGCCACGCCCGGATACCAGCCTCTGGGGCGTCCTAATGGCCGCGGATTCCAATGTGTGTGCCAATTTTCAAGAGTTTTTGAGTATGTTAAGGCCCCCAAAATGCCCCGGAAGACGGAAAAAAAAATAAAAAAAAAAAATAAATAAATAAATATAGCTGCGAGCAGCGATGGCGGGCCCAAGCCCGGTGGCACCGCCACCCCGGTGGCTTCAGGGCAACTGTGCACAGCGGGCAATAGGCACTTAAAACGGTTAAACATCAAAGGACTATGTCAAATTCACTCCACATTTACTGCACTACAAGGTGCCGTTATAGAGCCCCTCCTCCCTGCCCATTTTCAAAGGATTACATGTGCCAAGTTTTAACATTATTCTGATGAATTTTGAAGCAAATCAGGTAAAAATAAGAGGGTGATCTCAATGTATGCTGAAAGTGACACATTTTCTGCTTCCAGTTGGTGGCGCTATGACTTTGAATCACAATAGTCAAATCCATGTGATCAGCCTTGTACAACGAAGGCTAAGCCAAAGTTTCATCAAAATCAATTAATGTATGCAGAAGTTATAACACTTTGTTTCCCTTTTCTTGCCATAAATTTGTTGCCTCGCCACGGCCAAACCGTTTGAGATATCCAAAATCCGTTTGCAATTAAACAACTTCAATGTGTTAGCAACAAGTTAAAAAAGCTTGGTGTAAATTGGATAAACCCTGTAGGAGTAGTAGTATAAAATTCATAGCCTGTTTTTTCAAAAAATTAACATTCAAACCAAAATAGCTGACTTCCTGTTGGTCGGAGCTAATGAATGTAAATTAGAAAATTGTCCGGCTTGATGAGAATAATATGTGTACCGAGTTTGGTGACTGTAGGAAAAACTAACCCCCACTTTTGTCAAAAGGTGGCGCTACTGAGCCCCTCCACCACGCCCATTTCTATGGCTTTGTCCATGTCTACTGGTTGACAATATTGATGTGTGTGTCGAGTTTCATGCAATTTGAAGCATGTTAAGAGCCTCAAAAACACTCAAGAATATTATTACAGTTTGACCTGTTGCCATGGCAACAATATTTCAAATATCAAAAATCCTGTCATAGGTCTACATCTGCTGTGTATTGACATTACACTGATGAAGTTTGAAGCAAATCAGGTAAAAATAAGAGGGTGATCTCAAAGCATTTTAAAAGTGATACACTTCTTGCTGCCATTTGGTGGCGCTATAACTTTGACTCACAATAGTTACATCCATGTGATCAGACTACTACAACCAACACACTCCTGAAGTTTCATAAACATCAATCAATGTATGCAGAAGTTATAACACATTTCCTGTTTCCCTTTTCTCGCCATAAATTCGTTGCCTCGCCACGGCCAAACCGTTTGAGATATCCAAAATCCGTTTGCAATTAAACAACTTCAATGTGTTCGCAACAAGTTAAAAAAAGCTTGGTGTAAATTGGATAAACCCTGTAGGAGTAGTAGTATAAAATTCATAGCCTGTTTTTTCAAAAAATTAACATTCAAACCAAAATAGCTGACTTCCTGTTGGTCGGAGCTAATGAATGTAAATTAGAAAATTGTCCGGCTTGATGAGAATAATATGTGTACCGAGTTTGGTGACTGTAGGAAAAACTAACCCCCCCACTTTTGTCAAAAGGTGGCGCTACTGAGCCCCTCCACCACGCCCATTTCTATGGCTTTGTCCATGTCTACTGGTTGACAATATTGATGTGTGTGTCGAGTTTCATGCAATTTGAAGCATGTTAAGAGCCTCAAAAACACTCAAGAATATTATTACAGTTTGACCTGTTGCCATGGCAACAATATTTCAAATATCAAAAATCCTGTCATAGGTCTACATCTGCTGTGTATTGACATTACACTGATGAAGTTTGAAGCAAATCAGGTAAAAATAAGAGGGTGATCTCAAAACATTTCAAAAAGTGATACACTTCCTGCTGCCAGTTGGTGGCGCTATAACTTTGACTCACAATAGTCACATCCATGTGATCAGACTCCTATAACGAACACACTCGTGAAGTTTCATAAAGATCAATATATGTATTAAGACGTTATAACACATTTCCTGTTTCCTTTTTCTCGCCATAAATTCGTTGCCTCGCCACGGCCAAACCGTTCGAGATATCAAAAATCCCCTGGCAATTTTTAATCATCAGTGTCTTGACTTCATGCTGACCGAGTTTGGTGGCGATCGGATTAATCGTCTAGGAGGAGTATATCAAATTCCAGAGCATGCGTTTTTCAAACAACCCTTAATAGCTGACTTCCTGTTGGCGTGGCGATTAACTTAGAGCGCGAAAGTTGTTCGGCCCGATGAGGTCTATATGTGTACCGAGTTTCATACTAATACGTGCAAGCATGTTTAATATATGGACCAAATTTTCAGACTTTTTTCAAGGGGGCGCTGTCGAGCCCCCCTGCCACGCCCGGGTACCAGCCTCTCCGGCGTCCTAATGGCCGCGGATTCCAATGTGTGTGCCAATTTTCAAGAGTTTTTGAGCATGTTAAGGCCCCCAAAAAGCCCCGGAAGACGGAAAAAAAAATAAATAAAAAAAAAATAATAAATATAGCTGCGAGCAGCGATGGCGGGCCCAAGCCCGGTGGCACCGCCACCCCGGTGGCTTCAGGGCAACTGTGCACAGCGGGCAATAGGCACTTAAAACGGTTAAACATCAAAGGACTATGTCAAATTCACTCTACATTTACTGCACTACAAGGTGCCGTTATAGAGCCCCTCCTCCCTGCCCATTTTCAAAGGATTACATGTGCCAAGTTTTAACATTATTCTGATTAATTTTGAAGCAAATCAGGTAAAAATAAGAGGGTGATCTCAATGTATGCTGAAAGTGACACATTTTCTGCTTCCAGTTGGTGGCGCTATGACTTTGAATCACAATAGTCAAATCCATGTGATCAGCCTTGTACAACGAAGACTGAGCCAAAGTTTCATCAAAATCAATTAATGTATGCAGAAGTTATAACACTTTGTTGCCCTTTTCTTGCCATAAATTCGTTGCCTCGCCACGGCCAAACCGTTTGAGATATCCAAAATCCGTTTGCAATTAAACAACTTCAATGTGTTAGCAACAAGTTAAAAAAGCTTGGTGTAAATTGGATAAACCCTGTAGGAGTAGTAGTATAAAATTCATAGCCTGTTTTTTCAAAAAATTAACATTCAAACCAAAATAGCTGACTTCCTGTTGGTCGGAGCTAATGAATGTAAATTAGAAAATTGTCCGGCTTGATGAGAATAATATATGTACCGAGTTTGGTGACTGTAGGAAAAACTAACCCCCCCACTTTTGTCAAAAGGTGGCGCTACTGAGCCCCTCCACCACGCCCATTTCTATGGCTTTGTCCATGTCTACTGGTTGACAATATTGATGTGTGTGTCGAGTTTCATGCAATTTGAAGCATGTTAAGAGCCTCAAAAACACTCAAGAATATTATTACAGTTTGACCTGTTGCCATGGCAACAATATTTCAAATATCAAAAATCCTGTCATAGGTCTACATCTGCTGTGTATTGACATTACACTGATGAAGTTTGAAGCAAATCAGGTAAAAATAAGAGGGTGATCTCAAAGCATTTTAAAAGTGATACACTTCTTGCTGCCATTTGGTGGCGCTATAACTTTGACTCACAATAGTTACATCCATGTGATCAGACTACTACAACCAACACACTCCTGAAGTTTCATAAACATCAATCAATGTATGTAGAAGTTATAACACATTTCCTGTTTCCCTTTTCTCGCCATAAATTCGTTGCCTCGCCACGGCCAAACCGTTTGAGATATCCAAAATCCGTTTGCAATTAAACAACTTCAATGTGTTCGCAACAAGTTAAAAAAAGCTTGGTGTAAATTGGATAAACCCTGTAGGAGTAGTAGTATAAAATTCATAGCCTGTTTTTTCAAAAAATTAACATTCAAACCAAAATAGCTGACTTCCTGTTGGTCGGAGCTAATGAATGTAAATTAGAAAATTGTCCGGCTTGATGAGAATAATATGTGTACCGAGTTTGGTGACTGTAGGAAAAACTAACCCCCCCACTTTTGTCAAAAGGTGGCGCTACTGAGCCCCTCCACCACGCCCATTTCTATGGCTTTGTCCATGTCTACTGGTTGACAATATTGATGTGTGTGTCGAGTTTCATGCAATTTGAAGCATGTTAAGAGCCTCAAAAACACTCAAGAATATTATTACAGTTTGACCTGTTGCCATGGCAACAATATTTCAAATATCAAAAATCCTGTCATAGGTCTACATCTGCTGTGTATTGACATTACACTGATGAAGTTTGAAGCAAATCAGGTAAAAATAAGAGGGTGATCTCAAAACATTTCAAAAAGTGATACACTTCCTGCTGCCAGTTGGTGGCGCTATAACTTTGACTCACAATAGTCACATCCATGTGATCAGACTCCTATAACGAACACACTCGTGAAGTTTCATAAAGATCAATATATGTATTAAGACGTTATAACACATTTCCTGTTTCCTTTTTCTCGCCATAAATTCGTTGCCTCGCCACGGCCAAACCGTTCGAGATATCAAAAATCCCCTGGCAATTTTTAATCATCAGTGTCTTGACTTCATGCTGACCGAGTTTGGTGGCGATCGGATTAATCGTCTAGGAGGAGTATATCAAATTCCAGAGCATGCGTTTTTCAAACAACCCTTAATAGCTGACTTCCTGTTGGCGTGGCGATTAACTTAGAGCGCGAAAGTTGTTCGGCCCGATGAGGTCTATATGTGTACCGAGTTTCATACTAATACGTGCAAGCATGTTTAATATATGGACCAAATTTTCAGACTTTTTTCAAGGGGGCGCTGTCGAGCCCCCCTGCCACGCCCGGGTACCAGCCTCTCCGGCGTCCTAATGGCCGCGGATTCCAATGTGTGTGCCAATTTTCAAGAGTTTTTGAGCATGTTAAGGCCCCCAAAAAGCCCCGGAAGACGAAAAAAAAAATAAAAATAAATAAATAAATAAATATAGCTGCGAGCAGCGATGGCGGGCCCAAGCCCGGTGGCACCGCCACCCCGGTGGCTTCAGGGCAACTGTGCACAGCGGGCAATAGGCACTTAAAACGGTTAAACATCAAAGGACTATGTCAAATTCACTCCACATTTACTGCACTACAAGGTGCCGCTATAGAGCCCCTCCTCCCTGCCCATTTTCAAAGGATTACATGTGCCAAGTTTTAACATTATTCTGATGAATTTTGAAGCAAATCAGGTAAAAATAAGAGGGTGATCTCAATGTATGCTGAAAGTGACACATTTTCTGCTTCCAGTTGGTGGCGCTATGACTTTGAATCACAATAGTCAAATCCATGTGATCAGCCTTGTACAACGAAGACTAAGCCAAAGTTTCATCAAAATCAATTAATGTATGCAGAAGTTATAACACTTTGTTTCCCTTTTCTTGCCATAAATTCGTTGCCTCGCCACGGCCAAACCGTTTGAGATATCCAAAATCCGTTTGCAATTAAACAACTTCAATGTGTTAGCAACAAGTTAAAAAAGCTTGGTGTAAATTGGATAAACCCTGTAGGAGTAGTAGTATAAAATTCATAGCCTGTTTTTTCAAAAAATTAACATTCAAACCAAAATAGCTGACTTCCTGTTGGTCGGAGCTAATGAATGTAAATTAGAAAATTGTCCGGCTTGATGAGAATAATATGTGTACCGAGTTTGGTGACTGTAGGAAAAACTAACCCCCCCACTTTTGTCAAAAGGTGGCGCTACTGAGCCCCTCCACCACGCCCATTTCTATGGCTTTGTCCATGTCTACTGGTTGACAATATTGATGTGTGTGTCGAGTTTCATGCAATTTGAAGCATGTTAAGAGCCTCAAAAACACTCAAGAATATTATTACAGTTTGACCTGTTGCCATGGCAACAATATTTCAAATATCAAAAATCCTGTCATAGGTCTACATCTGCTGTGTATTGACATTACACTGATGAAGTTTGAAGCAAATCAGGTAAAAATAAGAGGGTGATCTCAAAGCATTTTAAAAGTGATACACTTCTTGCTGCCATTTGGTGGCGCTATAACTTTGACTCACAATAGTTACATCCATGTGATCAGACTACTACAACCAACACACTCCTGAAGTTTCATAAACATCAATCAATGTATGCAGAAGTTATAACACATTTCCTGTTTCCTTTTTCTCGCCATAAATTCGTTGCCTCGCCACGGCCAAACCGTTTGAGATATCCAAAATCCGTTTGCAATTAAACAACTTCAATGTGTTCGCAACAAGTTAAAAAAGCTTGGTGTAAATTGGATAAACCCTGTAGGAGTAGTAGTATAAAATTCATAGCCTGTTTTTTCAAAAAATTAACATTCAAACCAAAATAGCTGACTTCCTGTTGGTCGGAGCTAATGAATGTAAATTAGAAAATTGTCCGGCTTGATGAGAATAATATGTGTACCGAGTTTGGTGACTGTAGGAAAAACTAACCCCCACTTTTGTCAAAAGGTGGCGCTACTGAGCCCCTCCACCACGCCCATTTCTATGGCTTTGTCCATGTCTACTGGTTGACAATATTGATGTGTGTGTCGAGTTTCATGCAATTTGAAGCATGTTAAGAGCCTCAAAAACACTCAAGAATATTATTACAGTTTGACCTGTTGCCATGGCAACAATATTTCAAATATCAAAAATCCTGTCATAGGTCTACATCTGCTGTGTATTGACATTACACTGATGAAGTTTGAAGCAAATCAGGTAAAAATAAGAGGGTGATCTCAAAACATTTCAAAAAGTGATACACTTCCTGCTGCCAGTTGGTGGCGCTATAACTTTGACTCACAATAGTCACATCCATGTGATCAGACTCCTATAACGAACACACTCGTGAAGTTTCATAAAGATCAATATATGTATTAAGACGTTATAACACATTTCCTGTTTCCTTTTTCTCGCCATAAATTCGTTGCCTCGCCACGGCCAAACCGTTCGAGATATCAAAAATCCCCTGGCAATTTTTAATCATCAGTGTCTTGACTTCATGCTGACCGAGTTTGGTGGCGATCGGATTAATCGTCTAGGAGGAGTATATCAAATTCCAGAGCATGCGTTTTTCAAACAACCCTTAATAGCTGACTTCCTGTTGGCGTGGCGTTTAACTTAGAGTACGAAAGTTGTTCGGCCCGATGAGGTCTATATGTGTACCGAGTTTCATACTAATACGTGCAAGCGTGTTTAATATATGGACCAAATTTTCAGACTTTTTTCAAGGGGGCGCTGTCGAGCCCCCCTGCCACGCCCGGATACCAGCCTCTGGGGCGTCCTAATGGCCGCGGATTCCAATGTGTGTGCCAATTTTCAAGAGTTTTTGAGCATTTTAAGGCCCCAAAAAACCCCCGAAGACGGAAAAAAAAAAAAAAAAAAAAAAAAAAAAAATATATAATAGCTGCGAGCAGCGATGGCGGGCCCAAGCCCGGTGGCACCGCCACCCCGGTGGCTTCAGGGCAACTGTGCACAGCGGGCAATAGGCACTTAAAACGGTTAAACATCAAAGGACTATGTCAAATTCACTCCACATTTACTGCACTACAAGGTGCCGTTATAGAGCCCCTCCTCCCTGCCCATTTTCAAAGGATTACATGTGCCAAGTTTTAACATTATTCTGATGAATTTTGAAGCAAATCAGGTAAAAATAAGAGGGTGATCTCAATGTATGCTGAAAGTGACACATTTTCTGCTTCCAGTTGGTGGCGCTATGACTTTGAATCACAATAGTCAAATCCATGTGATCAGCCTTGTACAACGAAGACTAAGCCAAAGTTTCATCAAAATCAATTAATGTATGCAGAAGTTATAACACTTTGTTTCCCTTTTCTTGCCATAAATTCGTTGCCTCGCCACGGCCAAACCGTTTGAGATATCCAAAATCCGTTTGCAATTAAACAACTTCAATGTGTTAGCAACAAGTTAAAAAAGCTTGGTGTAAATTGGATAAACCCTGTAGGAGTAGTAGTATAAAATTCATAGCCTGTTTTTTCAAAAAATTAACATTCAAACCAAAATAGCTGACTTCCTGTTGGTCGGAGCTAATGAATGTAAATTAGAAAATTGTCCGGCTTGATGAGAATAATATGTGTACCGAGTTTGGTGACTGTAGGAAAAACTAACCCCCACTTTTGTCAAAAGGTGGCGCTACTGAGCCCCTCCACCACGCCCATTTCTATGGCTTTGTCCATGTCTACTGGTTGACAATATTGATGTGTGTGTCGAGTTTCATGCAATTTGAAGCATGTTAAGAGCCTCAAAAACACTCAAGAATATTATTACAGTTTGACCTGTTGCCATGGCAACAATATTTCAAATATCAAAAATCCTGTCATAGGTCTACATCTGCTGTGTATTGACATTACACTGATGAAGTTTGAAGCAAATCAGGTAAAAATAAGAGGGTGATCTCAAAGCATTTTAAAAGTGATACACTTCTTGCTGCCATTTGGTGGCGCTATAACTTTGACTCACAATAGTTACATCCATGTGATCAGACTACTACAACCAACACACTCCTGAAGTTTCATAAACATCAATCAATGTATGCAGAAGTTATAACACATTTCCTGTTTCCCTTTTCTCGCCATAAATTCGTTGCCTCGCCACGGCCAAACCGTTTGAGATATCCAAAATCCGTTTGCAATTAAACAACTTCAATGTGTTCGCAACAAGTTAAAAAAAGCTTGGTGTAAATTGGATAAACCCTGTAGGAGTAGTAGTATAAAATTCATAGCCTGTTTTTTCAAAAAATTAACATTCAAACCAAAATAGCTGACTTCCTGTTGGTCGGAGCTAATGAATGTAAATTAGAAAATTGTCCGGCTTGATGAGAATAATATGTGTACCGAGTTTGGTGACTGTAGGAAAAACTAACCCCCACTTTTGTCAAAAGGTGGCGCTACTGAGCCCCTCCACCACGCCCATTTCTATGGCTTTGTCCATGTCTACTGGTTGACAATATTGATGTGTGTGTCGAGTTTCATGCAATTTGAAGCATGTTAAGAGCCTCAAAAACACTCAAGAATATTATTACAGTTTGACCTGTTGCCATGGCAACAATATTTCAAATATCAAAAATCCTGTCATAGGTCTACATCTGCTGTGTATTGACATTACACTGATGAAGTTTGAAGCAAATCAGGTAAAAATAAGAGGGTGATCTCAAAACATTTCAAAAAGTGATACACTTCCTGCTGCCAGTTGGTGGCGCTATAACTTTGACTCACAATAGTCACATCCATGTGATCAGACTCCTATAACGAACACACTCGTGAAGTTTCATAAAGATCAATATATGTATTAAGACGTTATAACACATTTCCTGTTTCCTTTTTCTCGCCATAAATTCGTTGCCTCGCCACGGCCAAACCGTTCGAGATATCAAAAATCCCCTGGCAATTTTTAATCATCAGTGTCTTGACTTCATGCTGACCGAGTTTGGTGGCGATCGGATTAATCGTCTAGGAGGAGTATATCAAATTCCAGAGCATGCGTTTTTCAAACAACCCTTAATAGCTGACTTCCTGTTGGCGTGGCGATTAACTTAGAGCGCGAAAGTTGTTCGGCCCGATGAGGTCTATATGTGTACCGAGTTTCATACTAATACGTGCAAGCATGTTTAATATATGGACCAAATTTTCAGACTTTTTTCAAGGGGGCGCTGTCGAGCCCCCCTGCCACGCCCGGGTACCAGCCTCTCCGGCGTCCTAATGGCCGCGGATTCCAATGTGTGTGCCAATTTTCAAGAGTTTTTGAGCATGTTAAGGCCCCCAAAAAGCCCCGGAAGACGGAAAAAAAAATAAATAAAAAAAAAAATAATAAATATAGCTGCGAGCAGCGATGGCGGGCCCAAGCCCGGTGGCACCGCCACCCCGGTGGCTTCAGGGCAACTGTGCACAGCGGGCAATAGGCACTTAAAACGGTTAAACATCAAAGGACTATGTCAAATTCACTCTACATTTACTGCACTACAAGGTGCCGTTATAGAGCCCCTCCTCCCTGCCCATTTTCAAAGGATTACATGTGCCAAGTTTTAACATTATTCTGATGAATTTTGAAGCAAATCAGGTAAAAATAAGAGGGTGATCTCAATGTATGCTGAAAGTGACACATTTTCTGCTTCCAGTTGGTGGCGCTATGACTTTGAATCACAATAGTCAAATCCATGTGATCAGCCTTGTACAACGAAGACTAAGCCAAAGTTTCATCAAAATCAATTAATGTATGCAGAAGTTATAACACTTTGTTGCCCTTTTCTTGCCATAAATTCGTTGCCTCGCCACGGCCAAACCGTTTGAGATATCCAAAATCCGTTTGCAATTAAACAACTTCAATGTGTTAGCAACAAGTTAAAAAAGCTTGGTGTAAATTGGATAAACCCTGTAGGAGTAGTAGTATAAAATTCATAGCCTGTTTTTTCAAAAAATTAACATTCAAACCAAAATAGCTGACTTCCTGTTGGTCGGAGCTAATGAATGTAAATTAGAAAATTGTCCGGCTTGATGAGAATAATATATGTACCGAGTTTGGTGACTGTAGGAAAAACTAACCCCCCCACTTTTGTCAAAAGGTGGCGCTACTGAGCCCCTCCACCACGCCCATTTCTATGGCTTTGTCCATGTCTACTGGTTGACAATATTGATGTGTGTGTCGAGTTTCATGCAATTTGAAGCATGTTAAGAGCCTCAAAAACACTCAAGAATATTATTACAGTTTGACCTGTTGCCATGGCAACAATATTTCAAATATCAAAAATCCTGTCATAGGTCTACATCTGCTGTGTATTGACATTACACTGATGAAGTTTGAAGCAAATCAGGTAAAAATAAGAGGGTGATCTCAAAGCATTTTAAAAGTGATACACTTCTTGCTGCCATTTGGTGGCGCTATAACTTTGACTCACAATAGTTACATCCATGTGATCAGACTACTACAACCAACACACTCCTGAAGTTTCATAAACATCAATCAATGTATGCAGAAGTTATAACACATTTCCTGTTTCCCTTTTCTCGCCATAAATTCGTTGCCTCGCCACGGCCAAACCGTTTGAGATATCCAAAATCCGTTTGCAATTAAACAACTTCAATGTGTTCGCAACAAGTTAAAAAAAGCTTGGTGTAAATTGGATAAACCCTGTAGGAGTAGTAGTATAAAATTCATAGCCTGTTTTTTCAAAAAATTAACATTCAAACCAAAATAGCTGACTTCCTGTTGGTCGGAGCTAATGAATGTAAATTAGAAAATTGTCCGGCTTGATGAGAATAATATGTGTACCGAGTTTGGTGACTGTAGGAAAAACTAACCCCCACTTTTGTCAAAAGGTGGCGCTACTGAGCCCCTCCACCACGCCCATTTCTATGGCTTTGTCCATGTCTACTGGTTGACAATATTGATGTGTGTGTCGAGTTTCATGCAATTTGAAGCATGTTAAGAGCCTCAAAAACACTCAAGAATATTATTACAGTTTGACCTGTTGCCATGGCAACAATATTTCAAATATCAAAAATCCTGTCATAGGTCTACATCTGCTGTGTATTGACATTACACTGATGAAGTTTGAAGCAAATCAGGTAAAAATAAGAGGGTGATCTCAAAACATTTCAAAAAGTGATACACTTCCTGCTGCCAGTTGGTGGCGCTATAACTTTGACTCACAATAGTCACATCCATGTGATCAGACTCCTATAACGAACACACTCGTGAAGTTTCATAAAGATCAATATATGTATTAAGACGTTATAACACATTTCCTGTTTCCTTTTTCTCGCCATAAATTCGTTGCCTCGCCACGGCCAAACCGTTCGAGATATCAAAAATCCCCTGGCAATTTTTAATCATCAGTGTCTTGACTTCATGCTGACCGAGTTTGGTGGCGATCGGATTAATCGTCTAGGAGGAGTATATCAAATTCCAGAGCATGCGTTTTTCAAACAACCCTTAATAGCTGACTTCCTGTTGGCGTGGCGATTAACTTAGAGCGCGAAAGTTGTTCGGCCCGATGAGGTCTATATGTGTACCGAGTTTCATACTAATACGTGCAAGCATGTTTAATATATGGACCAAATTTTCAGACTTTTTTCAAGGGGGCGCTGTCGAGCCCCCCTGCCACGCCCGGGTACCAGCCTCTCCGGCGTCCTAATGGCCGCGGATTCCAATGTGTGTGCCAATTTTCAAGAGTTTTTGAGCATGTTAAGGCCCCCAAAAAGCCCCGGAAGACGGAAAAAAAAAAAAAAAAAAAATAAATAAATAAATATAGCTGCGAGCAGCGATGGCGGGCCCAAGCCCGGTGGCACCGCCACCCCGGTGGCTTCAGGGCAACTGTGCACAGCGGGCAATAGGCACTTAAAACGGTTAAACATCAAAGGACTATGTCAAATTCACTCCACATTTACTGCACTACAAGGTGCCGCTATAGAGCCCCTCCTCCCTGCCCATTTTCAAAGGATTACATGTGCCAAGTTTTAACATTATTCTGATGAATTTTGAAGCAAATCAGGTAAAAATAAGAGGGTGATCTCAATGTATGCTGAAAGTGACACATTTTCTGCTTCCAGTTGGTGGCGCTATGACTTTGAATCACAATAGTCAAATCCATGTGATCAGCCTTGTACAACGAAGACTAAGCCAAAGTTTCATCAAAATCAATTAATGTATGCAGAAGTTATAACACTTTGTTTCCCTTTTCTTGCCATAAATTCGTTGCCTCGCCACGGCCAAACCGTTTGAGATATCCAAAATCCGTTTGCAATTAAACAACTTCAATGTGTTAGCAACAAGTTAAAAAAAGCTTGGTGTAAATTGGATAAACCCTGTAGGAGTAGTAGTATAAAATTCATAGCCTGTTTTTTCAAAAAATTAACATTCAAACCAAAATAGCTGACTTCCTGTTGGTCGGAGCTAATGAATGTAAATTAGAAAATTGTCCGGCTTGATGAGAATAATATGTGTACCGAGTTTGGTGACTGTAGGAAAAACTAACCCCCACTTTTGTCAAAAGGTGGCGCTACTGAGCCCCTCCACCACGCCCATTTCTATGGCTTTGTCCATGTCTACTGGTTGACAATATTGATGTGTGTGTCGAGTTTCATGCAATTTGAAGCATGTTAAGAGCCTCAAAAACACTCAAGAATATTATTACAGTTTGACCTGTTGCCATGGCAACAATATTTCAAATATCAAAAATCCTGTCATAGGTCTACATCTGCTGTGTATTGACATTACACTGATGAAGTTTGAAGCAAATCAGGTAAAAATAAGAGGGTGATCTCAAAGCATTTTAAAAGTGATACACTTCTTGCTGCCATTTGGTGGCGCTATAACTTTGACTCACAATAGTTACATCCATGTGATCAGACTACTACAACCAACACACTCCTGAAGTTTCATAAACATCAATCAATGTATGCAGAAGTTATAACACATTTCCTGTTTCCTTTTTCTCGCCATAAATTCGTTGCCTCGCCACGGCCAAACCGTTTGAGATATCCAAAATCCGTTTGCAATTAAACAACTTCAATGTGTTCGCAACAAGTTAAAAAAAGCTTGGTGTAAATTGGATAAACCCTGTAGGAGTAGTAGTATAAAATTCATAGCCTGTTTTTTCAAAAAATTAACATTCAAACCAAAATAGCTGACTTCCTGTTGGTCGGAGCTAATGAATGTAAATTAGAAAATTGTCCGGCTTGATGAGAATAATATGTGTACCGAGTTTGGTGACTGTAGGAAAAACTAACCCCCCACTTTTGTCGAAAGGTGGCGCTACTGAGCCCCTCCACCACGCCCATTTCTATGGCTTTGTCCATGTCTACTGGTTGACAATATTGATGTGTGTGTCGAGTTTCATGCAATTTGAAGCATGTTAAGAGCCTCAAAAACACTCAAGAATATTATTACAGTTTGACCTGTTGCCATGGCAACAATATTTCAAATATCAAAAATCCTGTCATAGGTCTACATCTGCTGTGTATTGACATTACACTGATGAAGTTTGAAGCAAATCAGGTAAAAATAAGAGGGTGATCTCAAAACATTTCAAAAAGTGATACACTTCCTGCTGCCAGTTGGTGGCGCTATAACTTTGACTCACAATAGTCACATCCATGTGATCAGACTCCTATAACGAACACACTCGTGAAGTTTCATAAAGATCAATATATGTATTAAGACGTTATAACACATTTCCTGTTTCCTTTTTCTCGCCATAAATTCGTTGCCTCGCCACGGCCAAACCGTTCGAGATATCAAAAATCCCCTGGCAATTTTTAATCATCAGTGTCTTGACTTCATGCTGACCGAGTTTGGTGGCGATCGGATTAATCGTCTAGGAGGAGTATATCAAATTCCAGAGCATGCGTTTTTCAAACAACCCTTAATAGCTGACTTCCTGTTGGCGTGGCGTTTAACTTAGAGTACGAAAGTTGTTCGGCCCGATGAGGTCTATATGTGTACCGAGTTTCATACTAATACGTGCAAGCGTGTTTAATATATGGACCAAATTTTCAGACTTTTTTCAAGGGGGCGCTGTCGAGCCCCCCTGCCACGCCCGGATACCAGCCTCTGGGGCGTCCTAATGGCCGCGGATTCCAATGTGTGTGCCAATTTTCAAGAGTTTTTGAGCATGTTAAGGCCCCCAAAAAGCCCCGGAAGACGGAAAAAAAAAAAATAAAAAAAAATAATAATAATAAATATAGCTGCGAGCAGCGATGGCGGGCCCAAGCCCGGTGGCACCGCCACCCCGGTGGCTTCAGGGCAACTGTGCACAGCGGGCAATAGGCACTTAAAACGGTTAAACATCAAAGGACTATGTCAAATTCACTCCACATTTACTGCACTACAAGGTGCCGTTATAGAGCCCCTCCTCCCTGCCCATTTTCAAAGGATTACATGTGCCAAGTTTTAACATTATTCTGATGAATTTTGAAGCAAATCAGGTAAAAATAAGAGGGTGATCTCAATGTATGCTGAAAGTGACACATTTTCTGCTTCCAGTTGGTGGCGCTATGACTTTGAATCACAATAGTCAAATCCATGTGATCAGCCTTGTACAACGAAGACTAAGCCAAAGTTTCATCAAAATCAATTAATGTATGCAGAAGTTATAACACTTTGTTTCCCTTTTCTTGCCATAAATTCGTTGCCTCGCCACGGCCAAACCGTTTGAGATATCCAAAATCCGTTTGCAATTAAACAACTTCAATGTGTTAGCAACAAGTTAAAAAAAGCTTGGTGTAAATTGGATAAACCCTGTAGGAGTAGTAGTATAAAATTCATAGCCTGTTTTTTCAAAAAATTAACATTCAAACCAAAATAGCTGACTTCCTGTTGGTCGGAGCTAATGAATGTAAATTAGAAAATTGTCCGGCTTGATGAGAATAATATGTGTACCGAGTTTGGTGACTGTAGGAAAAACTAACCCCCACTTTTGTCAAAAGGTGGCGCTACTGAGCCCCTCCACCACGCCCATTTCTATGGCTTTGTCCATGTCTACTGGTTGACAATATTGATGTGTGTGTCGAGTTTCATGCAATTTGAAGCATGTTAAGAGCCTCAAAAACACTCAAGAATATTATTACAGTTTGACCTGTTGCCATGGCAACAATATTTCAAATATCAAAAATCCTGTCATAGGTCTACATCTGCTGTGTATTGACATTACACTGATGAAGTTTGAAGCAAATCAGGTAAAAATAAGAGGGTGATCTCAAAGCATTTTAAAAGTGATACACTTCTTGCTGCCATTTGGTGGCGCTATAACTTTGACTCACAATAGTTACATCCATGTGATCAGACTACTACAACCAACACACTCCTGAAGTTTCATAAACATCAATCAATGTATGCAGAAGTTATAACACATTTCCTGTTTCCCTTTTCTCGCCATAAATTCGTTGCCTCGCCACGGCCAAACCGTTTGAGATATCCAAAATCCGTTTGCAATTAAACAACTTCAATGTGTTCGCAACAAGTTAAAAAAAGCTTGGTGTAAATTGGATAAACCCTGTAGGAGTAGTAGTATAAAATTCATAGCCTGTTTTTTCAAAAAATTAACATTCAAACCAAAATAGCTGACTTCCTGTTGGTCGGAGCTAATGAATGTAAATTAGAAAATTGTCCGGCTTGATGAGAATAATATGTGTACCGAGTTTGGTGACTGTAGGAAAAACTAACCCCCACTTTTGTCAAAAGGTGGCGCTACTGAGCCCCTCCACCACGCCCATTTCTATGGCTTTGTCCATGTCTACTGGTTGACAATATTGATGTGTGTGTCGAGTTTCATGCAATTTGAAGCATGTTAAGAGCCTCAAAAACACTCAAGAATATTATTACAGTTTGACCTGTTGCCATGGCAACAATATTTCAAATATCAAAAATCCTGTCATAGGTCTACATCTGCTGTGTATTGACATTACACTGATGAAGTTTGAAGCAAATCAGGTAAAAATAAGAGGGTGATCTCAAAACATTTCAAAAAGTGATACACTTCCTGCTGCCAGTTGGTGGCGCTATAACTTTGACTCACAATAGTCACATCCATGTGATCAGACTCCTATAACGAACACACTCGTGAAGTTTCATAAAGATCAATATATGTATTAAGACGTTATAACACATTTCCTGTTTCCTTTTTCTCGCCATAAATTCGTTGCCTCGCCACGGCCAAACCGTTCGAGATATCAAAAATCCCCTGGCAATTTTTAATCATCAGTGTCTTGACTTCATGCTGACCGAGTTTGGTGGCGATCGGATTAATCGTCTAGGAGGAGTATATCAAATTCCAGAGCATGCGTTTTTCAAACAACCCTTAATAGCTGACTTCCTGTTGGCGTGGCGATTAACTTAGAGCGCGAAAGTTGTTCGGCCCGATGAGGTCTATATGTGTACCGAGTTTCATACTAATACGTGCAAGCATGTTTAATATATGGACCAAATTTTCAGACTTTTTTCAAGGGGGCGCTGTCGAGCCCCCCTGCCACGCCCGGGTACCAGCCTCTCCGGCGTCCTAATGGCCGCGGATTCCAATGTGTGTGCCAATTTTCAAGAGTTTTTGAGCATGTTAAGGCCCCCAAAAAGCCCCGGAAGACGGAAAAAAAAAAATAAAAAAAAATAATAATAATAAATATAGCTGCGAGCAGCGATGGCGGGCCCAAGCCCGGTGGCACCGCCACCCCGGTGGCTTCAGGGCAACTGTGCACAGCGGGCAATAGGCACTTAAAACGGTTAAACATCAAAGGACTATGTCAAATTCACTCTACATTTACTGCACTACAAGGTGCCGTTATAGAGCCCCTCCTCCCTGCCCATTTTCAAAGGATTACATGTGCCAAGTTTTAACATTATTCTGATTAATTTTGAAGCAAATCAGGTAAAAATAAGAGGGTGATCTCAATGTATGCTGAAAGTGACACATTTTCTGCTTCCAGTTGGTGGCGCTATGACTTTGAATCACAATAGTCAAATCCATGTGATCAGCCTTGTACAACGAAGACTGAGCCAAAGTTTCATCAAAATCAATTAATGTATGCAGAAGTTATAACACTTTGTTGCCCTTTTCTTGCCATAAATTCGTTGCCTCGCCACGGCCAAACCGTTTGAGATATCCAAAATCCGTTTGCAATTAAACAACTTCAATGTGTTAGCAACAAGTTAAAAAAAGCTTGGTGTAAATTGGATAAACCCTGTAGGAGTAGTAGTATAAAATTCATAGCCTGTTTTTTCAAAAAATTAACATTCAAACCAAAATAGCTGACTTCCTGTTGGTCGGAGCTAATGAATGTAAATTAGAAAATTGTCCGGCTTGATGAGAATAATATATGTACCGAGTTTGGTGACTGTAGGAAAAACTAACCCCCCACTTTTGTCAAAAGGTGGCGCTACTGAGCCCCTCCACCACGCCCATTTCTATGGCTTTGTCCATGTCTACTGGTTGACAATATTGATGTGTGTGTCGAGTTTCATGCAATTTGAAGCATGTTAAGAGCCTCAAAAACACTCAAGAATATTATTACAGTTTGACCTGTTGCCATGGCAACAATATTTCAAATATCAAAAATCCTGTCATAGGTCTACATCTGCTGTGTATTGACATTACACTGATGAAGTTTGAAGCAAATCAGGTAAAAATAAGAGGGTGATCTCAAAGCATTTTAAAAGTGATACACTTCTTGCTGCCATTTGGTGGCGCTATAACTTTGACTCACAATAGTTACATCCATGTGATCAGACTACTACAACCAACACACTCCTGAAGTTTCATAAACATCAATCAATGTATGTAGAAGTTATAACACATTTCCTGTTTCCCTTTTCTCGCCATAAATTCGTTGCCTCGCCACGGACAAACCGTTTGAGATATCCAAAATCCGTTTGCAATTAAACAACTTCAATGTGTTCGCAACAAGTTAAAAAATCATTGGTGTAAAATGGATAAACCCTGTAGGAGTAGTAGTATAAAATTCATAGCCTGTTTTTTCAAAAAATTAACATTCAAACCAAAATAGCTGACTTCCTGTTGGTCGGAGCTAATGAATGTAAATTAGAAAATTGTCCGGCTTGATGAGAATAATATGTGTACCGAGTTTGGTGACTGTAGGAAAAACTAACCCCCCCACTTTTGTCAAAAGGTGGCGCTACTGAGCCCCTCCACCACGCCCATTTCTATGGCTTTGTCCATGTCTACTGGTTGACAATATTGATGTGTGTGTCGAGTTTCATGCAATTTGAAGCATGTTAAGAGCCTCAAAAACACTCAAGAATATTATTACAGTTTGACCTGTTGCCATGGCAACAATATTTCAAATATCAAAAATCCTGTCATAGGTCTACATCTGCTGTGTATTGACATTACACTGATGAAGTTTGAAGCAAATCAGGTAAAAATAAGAGGGTGATCTCAAAACATTTCAAAAAGTGATACACTTCCTGCTGCCAGTTGGTGGCGCTATAACTTTGACTCACAATAGTCACATCCATGTGATCAGACTCCTATAACGAACACACTCGTGAAGTTTCATAAAGATCAATATATGTATTAAGACGTTATAACACATTTCCTGTTTCCTTTTTCTCGCCATAAATTCGTTGCCTCGCCACGGCCAAACCGTTCGAGATATCAAAAATCCCCTGGCAATTTTTAATCATCAGTGTCTTGACTTCATGCTGACCGAGTTTGGTGGCGATCGGATTAATCGTCTAGGAGGAGTATATCAAATTCCAGAGCATGCGTTTTTCAAACAACCCTTAATAGCTGACTTCCTGTTGGCGTGGCGATTAACTTAGAGCGCGAAAGTTGTTCGGCCCGATGAGGTCTATATGTGTACCGAGTTTCATACTAATACGTGCAAGCATGTTTAATATATGGACCAAATTTTCAGACTTTTTTCAAGGGGGCGCTGTCGAGCCCCCCTGCCACGCCCGGGTACCAGCCTCTCCGGCGTCCTAATGGCCGCGGATTCCAATGTGTGTGCCAATTTTCAAGAGTTTTTGAGCATGTTAAGGCCCCCAAAAAGCCCCGGAAGACGGAAAAAAAAAAAAAAAAAAAAAATAATAATAATAATCCTTAGAAGAACAAGAGGGCCCTGCGCGAATTTTCGCTTGGGCCCTAATAATCCTTAGAAGAACAAGAGGGCCCTGCGCGAATTTTCGCTTGGGCCCTAATAATCCTTAGAAGAACAAGAGGGCCCTGCGCGAATTTTCGCTTGGGCCCTAATAATCCTTAGAAGAACAAGAGGGCCCTGCGCGAATTTTCGCTTGGGCCCTAAAAAAAATAATAATCCTTAGAAGAACAAGAGGGCCCTGCGCGCTTAATTCGCTTGGGCCCTAATAATAATAATCCTTAGAAGAACAAGAGGGCCCTGCGCGAATTTTCGCTTGGGCCCTAATAATAATCCTTAGAAGAACAAGAGGGCCCTGCGTGAATTTTCGCTTGGGCCCTAATAAATAATAATCCTTAGAAGAACAAGAGGGCCCTGCGCGCTTAATTCGCTTGGGCCCTAATAATCCTTAGAAGAACAAGAGGGCCCTGTGCGCTTAATTCGCTTGGGCCCTAATAATCCTTAGAAGAACAAGAGGGCCCTGCGCGCTTAATTCGCTTGGGCCCTAATAATAATAATCTTTAGAAGAACAAGAGGGCCCTGCGCGCTTAATTCGCTTGGGCCCTAATAATAATAATAATAATAATAATAATAATAATAAAACGGAGCAATTCCAATAGGGTCCTCACACCATCGGTGCTCGGGCCCTAATTATTCTGAAAAATAGTTTTAAGGAAATTTAAAGGTAAGAAGACACAAGAATAATTTTGTGAATGTAATATCCTAACTTTGTGCACAGCCTGCTTTAAAATCTCTAACAACTGTGTGTCACTTAGCTAAGGGACAAATAGGAAATATACTTACAATAGCATATTTGCCATTCACTTGAAGCAGTAAGGAATAGAAAGTATCAAATATTGAATAATGATATTCTTAGTCAGTATGCTGAAAAAAATAGGTAAATTAATGGCTGATATAATGCTACCAAAACGATTAGTAGGCATTATGTGATGAGTTCATAAAAAGAAAATAGAACTAAAACCTAATATAGATGAAACTATTTCAAACACAAACTGGCCCGTACAAACTCTCAATGTACATTAGCATCAGAAAGAGTCCAAAATAAAGATGCATAAAATAATTGATGGGCCCATGAAGGACAAATTGTTGCACCAATTGCATTTTTAAATATTTTAATTCTAGATGCGCATGGTGTTCACCATTGCGCAAGGGGGGAAGTTATAGTCTAAGGAAAATTAAACAGTAGGAATATTGGTCTGCATATTCATATGCAATGGTAAATAATTTGGTAAATAATTTTTTTGGCCATATGTGAAGTTTGTAACAAAAACAATAAAAAGAATGGAATATCAACATCAATAGGCCACAAATACAAAGAATTTAAGAACAGATTAATGGTAACATTAAGGCTAAATTTAATAAAGTATGTTAAAGTACTAAACTCAATTGGGGTGAGGTCTTGCCAATGGCACTAATAAGTTCTCGCATGTAAACTAATAGAAGCACACATCTAACATCGCATGAAATGCTTACGGGTCGACCCATGCCTGTCCTGCATTGCAGAGGTTATAATGAAGATTCTAGTTTAAAAAATTACAAAAAGGAATTAAAATCTTACATGAAGAAACTAACTGTCATACATAAAGCTATATGTTTACAGGAAACAAGAGATAGAGACTTTGTGTCCAGTTGTTCCAGAGGACCACTGAGGGTCTTCCAGAGAAAGTGGATGCAAAGTGAAGAAGATGTCACCTTTCAAGAATTTTTAATAGTTTAATATATGAAGTGTTTTGATTGAAAATGGAAGTAGATTGAAATTTCATATATGACTGTAACAACCACAAACAAGGCTGAACAAATTACACGTTCACATCTACTACATAGAATTGTTGTAAAGTAAAGGTTAGGAAGCCTATGAATCTTTTACTCTCTTCAGAAAGCAAAAACAAACATCTGAAAAAGAAAAAAGGACAAAACTGGGGAGAGATGTTTGGTTCTATGGCTTCTTCAGAGGATGGTGGCACAATTCAGTGATTGGTAACAAGACTGGATGACTTAATTTAGTCACTAGGAAGCATAACTAAGAATGCTGGATTGTGAGACTACCCTCTGAGTAAAGAATATTGAAGTGAGGCTTTTAAGCCTCAGAGGGGGGAAATGTAGAAGATTTTTTATGGTGAAAATTTAGTATATTATAGTAAATATGATGTACTTTATTCTACCATTAAAATCATAAACTCACATGTGTGTAGGGCTGAACATGTGTGTCCTGATAACATGATAGCATTGCTGTACACGTGAAATTTGAATCTGTTTGTGTGAATGGAAAATCCTCTTTCCAATTGAAGACTGTAAAATGACCTTTCCAATAATATCTATAGAATGTATGGCAAAGGGCATTTGTCTGAATATATAAGGAGACCGTAGGAGAAATTCAGCAGCTGTCTCCTGGACATGATGTCTCTTGTTTAGCTCCTTTATTGGCAATAAAGTAAACTTTCTGGAATTAAAGATATTTAAGAAGTGTTTTTTTAACATAAAGTTGAAACCACAACACAATCATCCTCTCACCCTCTGACTCAGAAACAGTTTCTACAAGAAATCAACAGTGGCCAAAAGAATTTAATATTCCACGCTTTTCTTATGACACTGAACTCCAATTAGAGAGAGGAAATTCTCTTTTTAAGGCTAACGGAACAGGGCTGACTGTCACTCCAAAGATGAAGTCTGATATTCTGGAGAAGGTTTGTGATGAGATTTATAAGTATAAATCTTATCCCAGCAGTGCAAACTTCTGTGAAGTTTCAGAGGCATTATCAAGAAACACCCTTGCTTAGCAGAAAAAGGATCCTTCAATGGGTGTTATGGGTGGACACAGAGACTTAAAATGAAGATGGGAAACCTACGCACACAGTTGAAAGGTCTTGGATGCCCTGAGTATTTGGTAAATTCTCTGAAAACCAAAGCCTCAGACCATGCTTTTCCAGCAAAAAATGTTAAACGACCTAAACGTGGTGAGGCCAATCATATCCCATCCCTACCTGCTGGAGAGCAAACCTTGAAATTGAGCGCCTGGCGCTTTTAAAGGAAGTGAAGAAAAGAAACAATGCATTGACAATCAGAGAAAAAATGACAAAGACGTTTGCCTTACGCAGACAAGAGATTGTGGAAAACCAACCTAGTGTTCAAGAACTGCAAGAAAGATGGCCAGCTCTGTTTCAACAAGAGGAGGTAAAAGCATTTATTTTATTAACTAATCTTGAATTTATCATAGTTTTTACCATGGGATTTTAGTGTGTAGTGTTTTTGAAAATGTCTTGGATACCCTAAATTATACCTTTTGTTGTTTAATGCTTTGTGTATGTATTTTTACAACTAGTTCTCAAAGTAAAATAATTTTTTTCAGAAGTCTATTTTCTGTTTTTCTTACAGATTAATGCCGAATTTTTGCGCATCACGACCTTACCTTTACAATCGAGATTTATGGCCTCTTTGGACAGACAGACCTCTCAGCTTCTCCAGGTTATTAGGAGCAAAGGTGGAGTCCTCCGTGAAAAAACTAAGGACACTATTGAAGTTATGGATCAGGTATTGGTTGTATGCAAACAAAATTGCTTGTGGCAATCAGTTTAGTAGTATTTTGGTCTAATAAAAACAATACATCTTGAACATTTTCTAGAGTCTGGACATAGACATCAGAAGAGAGAGCCTGCTGAAGTGCCTGATCATGTACCTTGGTGAAGATGCAAGCTGTCTGATCAAAGAATACCAGGTAATGTAGACAATGCAAACTACTGAAATTTTCTCCAATCATGTTTGCCTTAAAGAGATATTTCACTACCAAATCAACATTTCCCCATGTTTTACTCACCCTCAAGGCATCCTAACTGAATATGGTTACATTCTTGAAAAAAAGAAAAGAAATGTGAAGTCCGCACACTGGAAATAACTGCTCCAATAAATAATTTATTAAATAATGCAACGTTTCGACCAACAGGTCTTCATCAGGCACAAACATGTGGCATACATTCAACTCTTTATAGACAGACATTGGGTGTTCAACTTTAAGGATTAGTCCACTTTTAAATGAACTTTTCCTGATAATTTACTCACCCCCATGTCATCCAAGATGTCCATGTCAGTAAAGAAATTAAGGTTTTTGATGAAAACATTCCAGGATTATTCTCCTTATAGTGGACTTCACTGGTCTCCAGACGGTTGAAGGTCAAAATTACAGTTTCATTGCAGCTTTAAACGATACCAGACAAGTAATAAGAGTCTTATCTAGCGAAACGATCTGTCATTTTCGAAAAAAATACAACTGTATATGCTTTATAATCACAAATGATCGCCTTGAACGTACTTCCGGTTTCTGCATTCTTCAAAACGCTTACGCTGTATGTCCTACGCCTTTCCTATTCTACTTACGGAACGAACGCAGCACCAGTTTCGTTTTTTCTATAAGTAGAATAGAGAAGGCGTAGGACATACAGCGAAAGCGTTTTGAAGAATGTGGAAATCGGAAGTATGTTCAAGGCGATATTTTGTGTTTATAAAGCATATACAGTTGTTTTTTTTTTTTGTTTTTTTTTTTTAAATGGCCGATCGTTTCTCTAGATAAGACCCTTATTCCTCATCTGGTATCGTTTAAAGCCCTTTGAAGCAGCACTGAAACTGTAATTTTGACCTTCAACCGTTTGGAGGCCATTGAAGTCCACTATAAGGAGAAAAATCCTGGAATGTTTTCATCAGAAACCTTAATTACTTTTCGACTGATGAAAGAAAGACATGAACATCTTGGATGACATGGGGGTGAGTAAATTATCAGGAAAAGTTCATTTAAAAGTGGACTAATCCTTAAAGTTGAACACCTAATGTCTGTCTATAAAGAGTTGAGTGTATGCCACATGTTTGTGCCTGATGAAGACCTGTTGGTCGAAACGTTACATTATTTAATAAATTATTTATTGGAGCAGTTATTTTCAGTGTGCGGGCTTCACATTTCTCTTTTATTCATCAGTTGTTGTTGTGCACCTGAGCCATTTGGAATTTTTTTTGGGCTGTGCACATCTACCTGACTATTTTAATTCTTTTATATTCTTGAAGAACAATACAGGCAAAGTTATAATCCTACATATCATTTTAGAATAGAATAGAATGGGTGTGAATTGTTGACTTTTTTTAAAGGGATAGTTCACCCAAAAATGAAAATTTGATGTTTATCTGCTTACTCCCAGGGCATCCAATTTGTAGGTGACTTTGTTTCTTCAGTAGAACACAAATGATGATTTTTAACCCCAACCGTTGCCGTCTGTCAGTCTAATAATGCGTGTCAATGGTAACAATTTATAAGAGTAAAAAAACATGCATAGACAAATCCAAATTAAACCCTGCGGCTCATGACGGCACATTGATGTCCTAAGACACAAAACGATCGGTTTGTTCTCGGTTAGTGTGGTCTGATCACGCTCTGACAATGGCAGTGATGTCTAGCATTGAAGTATAAGCGTGAGACATCACTTCCGTTGAGTGCTGAACGCAGTTGGACATAGTGGTGTATTAGAGGTAAAAAAGGATATAAATAGTGTTCGGTTTCTCACACAAACCGATCATTTCTTGTCTTAGGACATGAGCCGCAGGGTTTAATTTGGATTTGTCTATGCATGTTTTTTGACTCTTATAAATTGTTACCATTGACACGCATTATTAGACTGACAGACGGCAACGGATGGGGTTAAAAATCATCATTTGTGTACTACTGAAGAAACAAAGTCACCTACAAATTGGATGCCCTGGGGGTAAGCAGATAAACATCAAATTTTCATTTTTGGGTGAACTATCCCTAATCTTCAAATGCATCCATCGATCAAAGAACTGCTCGACATGGCTCTGTGGTCTTAACACAGGTCTTCTCAAGCCTTTAGGGTGAGTAAAACGTGGGCAGATTTTGATTTGGTAGTGTCATATCGCTTTAAAGTAGTTCAAGTAATTGTTATCATTTACACATCAACCTATGTGACTTTCTTCCACAGAACACAAAAGAATATATTTTGAATAATGTTAAAATCCCCCCCATTCACTTGCATTGGTTTTGTGTCCATACGATAATAGTGAATGGGGGCTGTGCTGTTCTGTTACCAACATTGTTCAAAATTTGCAGAGGACAGTAATTCATACAGGTTTCTCAATTACTCTCTGTTCTTGTATGTTTTTAGGCTGACCAGAGGGAGGAAGCGGAGAGAGAATTTGAAAAGACCACCATGGCACTTTTTGTGATCCGTGAAAGTGATGCTTTTAGTCGGGCACTGGACATTTCCATTGTCGTTGACGGTATGGAAGTAGTAAATGAGTTGCCCTCTGTTGCATGTGCCTGTGCCATGATGTTTGGACTCATTTATGCACTGAACTTGAAATATCCTGAAGGACTCAAATATACCTTTGAGGCCTTTCAAAAAATAATCATGGACATAGAGAGTAAGCAGATGAGCCGAAGGGTGCAGAACCTCTCTTCAAAGCTGCAGGAGTAAATTTGTTTCCTTTGACCCAGCTACAATGTTATGCTGATGCTAAATTTCTTTGAAGATAGACTGTATAAAGCCTTTTATACAAAGTTAACTGTACTATTGTTTACTAAACCTGATGTTTTATCTAGGGTAAGTTAAATAGTTTACCCAAAAATGAAAATTCTAGTAAATGAAAAGTATTTAACTTTATTTAAATTTGGTTCAGAGACATTTTGACAATTATGAGAGAAGTTTCATTTTTGGGTAAACTATTCCATGAAGGTGAAAATACTTTTTTTTTTTTTTTTTCCCTACCATTGGCTAATTTGGTAGGTGTGTTATTAAAAGTGTTTGGTTTTACACTGCCCATTTTAAAGCAGTTTTTGGGCCAAACTTGTTTTAAATTCAGAAGAATTCTAAAGGTTTGATTGTGTAGTCAGTTCTAAGTGACTGTTCATGGAAAGATTACAGAATTCTCTTCGAAACCATAACTGATTATTTTGGTGAATTTACATTGTATCCAGTGTGTCTATGTATATGGACACTAAAAATGTTATACAGTGTGTTTTTATAACAATACTGTACATGTAGAAATGTTTTATGACAAAAAATGTCAAGTTTATAATGTTTACATTGTTAGACAGTGTGTATTTGTGTGAGGATACTGTACACATTGTAAAAAAAAATTGTATTCTGCCAAAATAAATTGTCAAAATTTTGATGCTCGAAGTCATTCATCTTAGATGATAAAACTACACATTCTGAAAGCAAATAAGTTTCTTTATATTACATTAATATTTTAAATTGTATTTGGTTGGATATTTGGTAAGATGTAAAGTAAAAGGTTTAAGTTAATACAAAGAGAAAACATTAAGACAAAGTATAATTTGAGATTTCATTAAACTTAAAAACTTTATTTGATTCAAAGACACTTTTTGCTTTGGCTAAGTAATGGATAGTTAATTCTTTTCAAAGTAAAAATTTTAAGTTGATAAAAAGTAAAGTAATTAGATGTAACAAGTTGACGCAAAATTTTTACTTTGATCCAATGAAACACTTTTTTCAGTGTACGTTGACCGCCGCAGCGTCTTCTGGGATTTTTAACGGTTCGATTCCCTCAAGTTTGCATTCGATGCATCCTCGATATCAAGAACACATCCGGGTACTTTCATGCGTCCTCTGTTCTTGCGTTCTTGAGTACTGGAACGAACTTCGACGGTTGATGATGACGTAGAGCAAGAACACAAGGACGCAAGATGGCTGAAGAACGCATATTGAGAAACAGCCAGAGTGATTAGCCAGCTACGGAGAAACCGGTAGCCAGGCAACAGACAAGTGATAAATCCTGTGTGTTGACATCACTTCACGTATTCTACCAGCACAATTCAGCACGGTTAGACAACCGTGCGAAGAATTCCGGGCTGAGAACAGTTTGTAATTGTGCCATGCCATACCAGGCTCCTTTCTCTCGTCTCGTCTGTCCTTACCCCCAGGTGCTGCGGCCGCCGAGACAGGCCCCGGGGGGGGAGTAGAGCGCTGCGAGGGGCGATGGGGGTATGTGGTGACCAGGGCGGGCGAGAGCCGTGAGGGAACGGCGCGAGGCCGGTGACGCAAGTGATAACAAGCATCACCTGGGAGGGGCACCAGCCTTGAGTCTCTCACGGAGGAGCTCCGGGAGCATAAAAGGAGGAGCGACGACCGTGGAGGACGAGAGAGGACCAGGCCTGGATATTATTTTATGTTTTGTTATGTTTGTGTGGCCGGCAGACGTCCGCGAGGGTCTGCCGGCATTACTTTCGTTTTGTTCTTTGTTTATTTTGAATTAAAGTTTTGTTGAATGTTTGCCGGTTCCCTCCTCCTTCTTCCCACGTCTACTGACCTCGTTACATTTACTTTTCAGGTATTACTGGCTTTCCTGTAGCTCAGTGGTAAGAGCATGGCACTAGCAATGCCAAGGTCATGGGTTCAATCCCAGGGTTTGCACATACTCAGATACAAATGTGTAGTATAATGCAATGTAAGTCACTTTGGATAAAAGTGTCTGCCAAATGCATAAATGTAAATGTACTTTCAAATCCATAATATTATACATTTACAGTTTATTGATGGACTGTGGTGCAACTGCTGCAATTTTTAAAGACTTCATATTATTGTTAGGTAAGCTTAAAGGGTGCACCAATATGAAAATAACAATGCTTTAGTGTAACATCAATAAGAAATGTATTACTTAGAAATTTCATAGATATTGTCAATAATAGTTGTTCATATTAAAATATGTATAAACTTAATACATGACCTAGATTATTTATTCATCAAAATTGTGTTCTTTAAATTTAATGTAATATTTATTAATTAAAAATTGTTGCTGCTCCATTAAAGCTCAGTGTGCTCAGTTTTTTTTTTTTGATTGACTCTGTGATTGATTTTGTGAGTTTAAAATAAACAAACATTTTTAATAAAACATATACAAAAACAAAAATGTACCCATTAAGCACAGCCATACTTTTTGCATAATGATATACATCTTCATTATAATGCTTTTGTCATTTAAAATAAAATTAAATATTATTGTGTGAGAGATTACAGTTTCTCGATTGCTTAAACACTATAACCAGGATTTTGAACTAAAATTTCAAAACCATAATGCCATTTATCAAAAAGCACACCCATTTCCCTAAACTATAAACACTATTCCCTTGTTTTGACACATGAATCAGATTTGTTGAACTGTCACTGCAAAACTCTAGACACAAATAGCTTAATTTCTCATTGCCTACACCATGTTGTCATTTAGAAAGCACTAGCATTCAATATTGTTCACTCAAGTCAGCATAGCTTGAGCTCAATTAGCACAGAGTTACCCACATGGAAACACTAATGCTGCGTCCCAATTCGCATACTATCCGTCCTAAATAGTATTCTAAAAAAGAATTAGTATGTCCCAAATCGTAGTATGTTGAAATGTGTATTCCAAAGATACCCAGATGGTCTACTTTTTCCGGTTAGAATTTAAAGTGCAGATCCGTGTACACTTCTAGCGGCTAATATTGCCCATAACACATTGCGCTGTGGACGAGGATTCGATTAGAACTACAAATACGAATAAAAAGTGTCAAAAAACTACAAACATGACAGATATGCGAGACCTACGGTTAAGCAGAGCGGTTAAGATAATGGGGCTTGAATGTTTACAGTTTTTCTCAAATGCTAAAACACAAAAGCCAATCCTCTAAACTAAATGACCAGTTGTCTAAACACATTTACTAAATCTAGCTATCATTTTCCAATATTATAAACACATTTCACATGAAGACACAATTCACAAAACACAATCCTCCGTTCTCATAAATCTTAACACATTTTTCTTTGCTAAAACACAAGTTGCAAAAGAACTCTGCTCATATTCTCAAATGAAAGCTCATGTGATGCAAAATGCTTGCCACAGTCAGCAATATTTGAACACAATGAACACACCTGACATCATTCATTACACACAACGACTCAAAATTGAAGACACTTGTTGCTAATGCTGTGACCACATGTATAAAAGCAAGTTCAGAGTGCACAGTTTGCTGAAGATTCCAAACAAACAGAATGGATGAAGGCAGAGTCAGGGGAAGAGGAATTCGAGTCAGAGGAGGGAGAAGAGCTGGCCATGGAAGAAGAGGAGCAGGCCAACGAGGAAGAGGAGTTCAAATCAGAGGAGGAAGAGGAGCAGGCCAACAAGGGAGAGGAGAAGGTCCAGGAGGGAGAGCAAGACAACCTCGCACCATCATTACGGATGAGATGCGAGCAACAGTCATTGACCATGTCATTGTCCATGGCATGACAATGGCTGAAGCAGGACTACGAGTCCGTCCAAACCTGAGTAGGTTCACCGTGGCCACCATTATCAGGGCATTCAGACAACACAACAGGTATTGTACTCTATTGCTTTCTTTGTCACAATACAATTTTACAAGCCTGTGAAAGTAGTCTATTGGTTTCAAATCAGTTGTTACTGTATTGTAAAACATGTCAATTGACAACACATGTTTCTTTCTTTAGAGTTGAAAGAATGCCACATAGAGGTGGGAGGGTTGCCATATTTACAGCGGCACAAGAAACCCTCATTGTGGATATGGTTCGTGAGAACAACCTCATCAGACTCCGGGAGATCAGAGACAAAGTCATTGCCGATAATGTCAACTTTGAGAGCATTGATGATGTCAGCTTGGCCACAATAGACCGAGTTCTCCGGCGCCAAAAGATGCGGATGAAACAGGTCTATAGGGTTCCCTTTGAGCGCAACTCTGCGCGACACAAAGACCTACGTTATGAGTATGTGCAAGTAAGTATACATCCATGTTCACAGTACAGTTAGTGGACATACTGTGTTGCTCAGTGGCCTACATTACTTCTGGACAATACTGTGCTACCTGATTGACTGTTGTTCTGAACACCTGTGCACTTTCACATTTTCACAGAGGATTTTACAGTTGGACGCGATGGCCAGACCTCATGAGTACCTCTTCCTGGATGAGGCTGGCTTCAACCTGCAGAAACGAAGGCAAAGAGGCCGTAACATAATTGGCCAAAGAGCCATCACTGAGGTTCCTGGCCAACGGGGGGGTAATATTACTCTTTGTGCGGCCATGGGTTTGGAGGGGCTTGTCCACCGGCATGCTGTCCTTGGGTCTTACAACACCCAACGTCTCCTCACCTTCCTAGAGGAGCTAAAAGACATCCTCCTGGACCGCCAACAACACCATCCTGGGCCCGCACATCACATTTATGTGATCATTTGGGACAATGTACGCTTCCACAAAACAAACCAAATCAGAGAGTGGTTCACCACCAACAGTAACAGTAACACTTTTTAAACGTCTGTCTGTCACCCTACTCCCCTTTCCTGAACCCTATAGAGGAGTTCTTCTCATCGTGGAGATGGAAGGTTTATGACAGACAACCATACACTAGAGAGAACCTCCTAAGGGCAATGGAACTGGCCTGTGTTGACATCCCAGTGGAGGCCTTCCTAGGATGGATTCGCCATTCCAGGGCATTTTTCCCGCGGTGCCTGGCAAGAGACAATATAGCCTGCGATGCAGCTCAGCGACATGATGCCGCACAGTGATTGTGGTGTGTGTGTGGTGTGAATAAAGTAAATAAAAAAAACTTCACACCCTGATCATGTTTTCAAGAGTACTGTTGTGTGCAATAGATTCTGTTGTTACAGTAGTGTACATGCAGAATTTACTATAGATTTATACTCTTCATATGAAACTCACAAATCTAAATGCTTAATCCTCTGCAGAGATCTAAGAAAATCCATTACTGTAAAGTTTCTAAAAATATGCATTGGCAGTTATGAAACAAAGAACCTTCTCACGAATTGAGCATTGTGTTTTCAATTGTTTTGCTGTAGTGTGTAATGATGTGTATAGTGTTTACATTTTTGAAAGCTTCGAGCTGCTCTTTTGGTGTGAAAGTTTGAGTTTTGAAGTGAGAAGGTGTGGTTGTGTTTATGTAGCTTTAGAAAAGGGTGTTGTGTTTAGACATTGGGGAACATGGAGGAAACGTTTGTGAAATGTGTTTTAGCATTTGAGAAAAACTGTAATAATCAGTATAACCTGATGAAAAGAAATTTATTAAATGTTATCCACATTATATTTCATCTGCAACAGCATTGTGGACTTTTATAACGATGTGTTTGGTCATTAACTTTTAAATGCATCATTATGCAAAGATGAGGAGAGTTCTCTGCATGAAAGACCCATGACTGGCAGATAAACATGCGACTACATTTCTCTCTGAAACGGTAGGAAATTTAATTTAATTGAATGTTGAGGATTTTATCTGTGACAAGATGATTGACAGGACAGTTACAGGTTGCGTAACTAAGCGACAGAACGTCCATTAAATACCCAATTATGACAAGGTAGTATGTCCCAAAGCTTGCATACTCTTCTGCTACACACTCAAAAGTATGTACTTTTTCTTTACAAAAACAGTACATACTTTTAGGACTTACAGTTTTTCTCAATTGCTAAAACACTAAACCCTATAGGCTATGTGCACAAGCGTAGTGACGAACTTCCGCTAGCGCCAGAAGTCGGCATACCGGTTTCCGGTTCACATCCCGTCTTCATCCACTATAGTAAACAAGAAAGATTGAGTGCTGCTGTTGTACGGGATATGTTCCAAAAGAGATATAATATGCGTGACTCATCTAAGTTTCAAAAAACTGCTGAGCTGTGTGCCACTTTGCTCTGCTTCAAGTCGGTATTGAGGCAGAACAAAAACACTAACCTTAAATCTGAAGCACTAGCCATTGATCTGATCGCAACCTAATGCGTTGCGGTTTGTATTCACCGGTTTTTAAACTTTTTTTACGCAATCTTTTTTTTTTATATGACCCATAGGCCTATACAAACATGTAGCCAAAACAAATGAATTTAAAACGAAACTGAAGGTAAACCTGCGTTGCTCATGGTTAGGGCTGGGTACCGAACTCTATACTTTTTTAGGTACCGATCG
Source organism: Chanodichthys erythropterus (assembly GCF_024489055.1). Classification (NCBI taxonomy): domain Eukaryota; kingdom Metazoa; phylum Chordata; class Actinopteri; order Cypriniformes; family Xenocyprididae; genus Chanodichthys; species Chanodichthys erythropterus. The sequence goes on along the minus strand of NC_090238.1, from coordinate 8,739,072 downwards.
AACTGCCTCGATACTACCGAGTATCGAAAAGTGTCTTGTCATTCGGTACCAAATTTCGGTACCTCAGAATGGAGCCGGGGAGAGGGGCGGAGAAATGCTTTCGCTGTCTCGTTGATGAGCAAGTAACGTTGCGCTACATTGTTATTTATATTTATATCTAAATATATAACTATGCGCGTGAGAGAGACCCTATGTGCGAGAGGGCGAGTGAATCAACGGTTTCATTTTCAGTTTATCTCCGAATGGACGGGGTTAGAAACGGCTGTTTATGCGAGCAGCCGGTTCACTACAGATAGCTACTGTTGACAGAAAACAGAAGTGTCGTGCTGCCTGCAGAAACAGGGGGACGCGCAATGTTTTTTAGTTCTGGACAGGTACAACACACAGCAGCTTTACAGCGTTCGTCCCTCAAGTCTATGGAAACACGCGACCGGTTCGTGACAGGCTCGTTGGCCTGCACGAGCACAGGCTCTGCCTCTGGCTCCAGAACACGAACAATTCTGCTGAAAAAGGGGTATCAGCATCCTCCTGATACTGCGGATAATCCGCGGGTCGGGCCAAGTAATAAAAAAATAACATTCCAATTAATGGCGGGTGGATGAGAGATGAATCATTAATGTGTATTTAATAAAGACACAGAACTCTCATCTCACGGTAAGACGTAACGAACGTGCGTCACTCTTCCGCTTTGATCTTGTTAATGATAATAAATTTTTTGAAGAAGAACAACAATTGCTGAGTGATTTAAAAAGAGCCTCACATACTGAATTTTTGCACTGAAAACTAAACTTTATTAAAACTATTTGCACTGAGCTATTGTGTTGGGTAAATTTTGTTCATTTGTGCTTTTTTTATTCCCTGCAGTGGCTCAGGAGATGAGTCTTTGAGTCTGAAAAAAGTCAACAAAGTTAAAACATAAAACCAAAGATTTTTTTTGAGGAAATGTAATATTGGTAAAACAGATTTTATAAAATTGGTATCGAAAAAGGTATCGTTCAGGTATCGGTATCGAAGTCAAGGTATCGGTATCGTCTCGGTATCGAAAATTTTTGAACGATACCCAGCCCTACTCATGGTGGTTACACCTCTCTCTTGGTGAAGTCGAGCAGTGCTCTTGCTGAATGGCACGGATTGCACAACGGACTGTATTTTATTTTTTATAACGAACAAGCTGCTATATGTCACGTTTCCAGTACTTGTTGTGTGTGCGTGAGGCGCGGGCGCGATCAAACAGCTGTCTATGCAGGGGACTTGCCTCATCCTCATGGCAACGGTTCGTGGCCAGGTCAGATTACGTCAAGAGTTTGTTGCCATTTGTTGGAAAACTTCACACTGCTCAGACATTACACGACCCAACAAACGCCGATTTAACCTGTTCAGTCGGGTGAAAACAGATTCCAACCAACGCCAACACGTTTGTTGTAATTGTATCTACATGCTGTTAAACAGTAAAAAACTGTGCTTCACTGGCTGGATTCGTCATGGAAATGATTTCAACTTCGTTGGATTCGTTTGGACTCTTTCTCATCACTTGTTGAATTTGTTGCTGGATTTACACTGTATCGTCTTGCCAGGGGCCTGTTGCACAAAAGTAGAATTAAGACATCCGGGATAAATGACTCAGCTGAGCTCAATAAAGCCAAAACATGTGCGTCCAGGCTTAATTGGTTGCACAAAGACCAAGCCAGGATGAGCAGACACGGATTCATTAAGCCAGGTGAAACCAATCCTGGATAGGTGCGCGCTCACGGCTCATTCAAATAGACCCCGCCACAGATCACAGATTAACTGATTTACCATGGCAACTAGAGCCGCGTACTTTTCCCCGTCGGAAGCACAAATCCTCATGGAGGCATACGAGGAGGTAAAAGATATAATTAAGAAGAAAGGCAACACCGCCACAGTGATAAAGCAAAGAGAAAAAGCGTGGCAAAGTATTGCAGACCGCCTGAATGCGTAAGTAGTGCACAATTACACACTCACCGCTCCGCTGAAACATCACAATTACAAATCAAATATTTAATTCACATCTCCAAAAACGCAGTTGTACTGTAATTATGAAACGGTTAAATTTTTTATTGAAATGCACTGCATATATGAGTGAAATTGTGTAACGTAACTCCATCACACTGTATAAAGCTATGATATATTATTATTAAAGCCTTACATTATTATTTTACGTTACTACGCTCAGTACGGTTTAATCTTAGCCGTTGTACTCTGCTTATTATGTTGTCCACCGGTTTTTTTTGTGTTTCCCCTGCTTTTATTTATGTAAAGCAGCTTTGACAGAATGAAACAATTGTGAAAAGTGCTATATAAATAAAATTTTCTTGAATACATAGATGAGCTATAATAATAATCACTTTAATTTATATAGCGCCTTTCAAAGGACCCAAGGTTGGTTGCTCACTGCACTGCAAAAATGTCTTTCTTACTTAGTATTTTTGTCTTGTTTTCAGTCAAAAAAAAAAAAATCTAAAAAAAATCTTAAATATTTTCTAGAGCAAAATAACCTAGGAAAATAAGCAAAAAACTCTGCCAGTGAAACAAGAGAACTTTTCTAAAAGTAAGTGTTTATGGAAAAAGTAAACTTATTTCAAGAGAATTTTTCTTATTATATTGACAGATATTTACATTTTTTGCTTGTTTTAAGCACACATTTACTTGAAGTTTATATTTTGGTCTAAACCTATACTTATTTTGCTAGGTCATTTAGAAAATCAAGAAAATACATCTTTAGTGTTTTTTTTATTTTATTTTTATATTTTTACTGAAAACAATACAAAAATACCAAGTCAATCAAGTCAGAAGAACATTCTGCAGAATGGTATGGTCCCTGACTAATATTTAACAAAGCACAAGCATATATTGTACCCAGAAGGTGCCTGCTCACACATTGTCTGTACTGTTTTAGCAGTGAAAAAGAATACCCACAGACAAGGCACGGGTGGTGGGTCACCAAAGGCTGACCTTACCCCAGCAGAGGACATGGCCTTGGAGCTAAATAAAAGCAGGCCCGTCTTAGAGGGGATCCCTGGGGTGAAAGAGACGAGCATAGGTTCCTCCCAAGATGCCACCCGCTTCATTCAAGGTATGTCCTTCCATCTCTACATGGAATACAACCACATTCATATTGAATCAATTTGGACTGTCTGACTTTGGTTTACCTATTGCCTTGCAGTGTCTGGCAGCACTGTGTTCCTGTTAGAGCCACCAGCACAAGCACCAGACGATGCTGATCCAGTGAGTACTCCATCAAAGGCATACTGTAGGCCTGGCATGTCTTGTCTACTAGCTTCAGTATGAATCCGATTAAATGTGATAGGGTGAAAGCCCCAGTGCAGCAGCAACAGCACATGATGGAGACGATGATGAGGAGGAGACCATCTCTGTGGATTCCAGAAGGCATGAGGTATCATGTTAAGACTGTGAAAGTACTATTTACTCTACAATGGTGAGTCCTCCTCATCAAAATCAAAAAATCTAATTTCTTTTACAGGACCCAGATGCTATACAGTGGGAAAACCAGCCTGGCAACATAGTGCGTATTAATAAAAGGACACCACATCCTGCCAAATTCCAGCTGCGCTAATTGTATTGTGTTCACAGAGCTCACAAGCTATCAGAAAGTTGTATGGCAACCCCCTCCGGCGCCAAATAGAACTGGCAGACATAGACATTCAGTACAAGAAGAAAAAGATAGAAAATCTTGCACTGGAGTCCGAAATAAAAAAGAGGACAATTAGGAAACTGGACCTTGAAATAAAAAAACTTGAGAGGGAGGTGAGATATGCCTTCAATGTACACTGTATGCTAACTGTAACACAAATGTATTAATCATTATTTTTCTTTCCTCCCCCAGCTCCAAGAAGATGACACAGCTCAAAATAAAAATTAGGTATATTCTCGTAAAGTCAAGTGAGCCATGACATATGAGATCTTATTGTGAGCACACAGGACAGTGGCATCTTTCTAAGGTATTTTTTATTTTCACAGCAATCAGTACAACCAAGTCATCGTTATAAGGCACCGGCCTCTTTTGCCCACCCCCCCCCCAGCACCAGGTGTGGCCACTAGCCTATATGAAGGCCCAAAATTGTGTGTTCCTTTCTGCTCTGACAATGGCATGCCCATTCTTGCGAGATGTGGTGGATGAAGAAGCACTTGTGCTGAGGAGAGCCTTCAGGCGAGAAAGGGTCTTCAGGGACCGGTTGGACCCACTGGCCTTCCCTGATGACCATCTATATGAAAGATACAGGTTTTCTGCAGATGGCATCAGGTATCTATGCAGACTACTGGGTCCCAGGATTAAGCACCGCACTGCACGGAGCCATGCACTGAGTGTGGAGCAAATGGTTTGTGTGGCCTTGCGCTTTTTTGCTAGTGGAGCCTTCCTGTACTCAGTGGGGGATGCAGAACAGCTGAACAAGGCCACAATTTGCCGCAAAATAAGGAGTGTGTGTCTGGCTATCAAAGCATTAGCAGATGTCTTCATCTCCTTCCCTGGCCACAGAAGACTCTGTGACATGAAAGAGGAGTTCTATAGGATTGCAGGTAAGAGGATCTACAAATTACAGGACAACTGTTAACACATAGTAGGATACTCATTACTTTGTGTGACAGGTTTCCCCAATGTCATTGGTGCAGTGGACTGCACACACATAAGGATAAAAGCCCCCTCAGGTGCCCATGAGGCCGATTTTGTGAATAGGAAATCCTTTCACAGCATTAATGTTCAGGTGAACATAACTTTTTGATATTGTCCATTGACGAACACTCTGCATTGCCAATGATGTGCATTGAATGGTGTAATATTCCTCATCTTATGATTTCAGATGGTCTGCAATGCTGACTGTGTGATCAGCAATGTTGTGGCAAAATGGCCTGGCTCAGTCCATGACTCCAGAATCTTTCGGGCCTCTGAAATCTATCAGTGCCTATCACAAGGTAAGCCACACAACCCCTATTTATAACCATCATGGCTGTGTCAAGAATATCACTGTGTTTATGAGGTAGTAATGATGAGATTTTGTGTTGACAGGTGAATTCTCTGGTGTGTTGCTGGGAGACAGGGGGTATGGCTGCCAGCCTTTTCTCCTGACACCTTTCACAGACCCCCAGGAAGCACAGCAGGCCTACAACCATGCCCATGCCAGGACCAGGGCCAGAGTTGAAATGACCTTTGGCCTCCTGAAGGCACGCTTTCACTGCCTTCACAAATTAAGGTTTCCATTTGTGGCGACTGCTGACTGACATTAGGGATGAGATTAAATAGATCCTGGAATTTAGCCTGGTCTGGAGCAGGCTAGCTCCACAGAATAAATCTCCATGGTAATTTATACCATAACATATCCTCCTGCCCCCTATCCAGCTTCAGTGCAACCGGATTAGGGATCAATTGAGCCAGGATCACCAAGATATCCTGGCTTAATCCCTTATCCTACTTTTGTGCAACAGGCCCCAGGACTGATTGACTGGAATATGTTTGTTGTTGCAACATTACAATGGCCATATACAAGTATGTGCGCACACAATGTGGTCAAACGTAAAGTGCATTGGTTGCTAAAGAATGAGTGGTGTTTTTAAGTATATATTGTATGGTTTTTTTTCACAAATGAAGAGTGTACGAATTCTTATGGGGTTACGGAGTCAAAGCAAAGTTTGCCTAGTGATGAAAACAAGTATAAAAGAGAGAAAACACCACTTAACCCTCTACCGCATAGTGTTGCCATATGGCAACATACTCTTTATGTTCATTTACTTGCCACCGTGTCTTTAAGAGAACATTCTAGCTTTTTTATTGGTAAGAGAAGACCTTAATTTAGCCAATGACGTGCTTTGGTTAAGTCACATGACATGCAATTTTTTTCTGTGATGCGATATCTGACAGACTGCCATCTCTTGTCGGCAGTTGCTGAAAGCAAACTAAAACGTCAGTAACTAACAAGGACCTGCCCATGTCACATTCACAAAAAAATTGTTAACATCATCTCAGGTAAGGTATGATGACATATTCACCACTCAAAAATGTTTTTATGAAATTAGGTTTTGGTAAATCGAGAAAATGTCTATGTTGCCATATGGCAACACTGCGCAACAATGGAATGGCATTATTATAATAGGTTAGATAGCTAGCAAAATTTAGCTGCAGTCTGTTAAGCTATAACAATAAAAACATTAGTGCTAGTGATATAATGTTGATTAGTCGTATGTTAAGGACTGCCATGACATTTGTATTATGGATTAAATCAACATCAGAGATCTGCCATCACAGCCATGTATACTGGCCCAGACCTACCACTTTCCTATCATGGTGTCTCAAAAAGGCAGGTGCAAGTGGCTGTAAGTGTATTTTAAGTGTGAAGAGCACCAAATGTGATGTCTACATGTGTCTCACCTTTGGAAAAAAAATGCTTTTTGAAGTTTCATACAGAAAAAAGGTGAAATTTAAAGAATATTAAGCATTATTCAGCAAAAGAGAATGGAAAAACACAAGATGTTGGAAAATAAGTATAAGGTATTGTTTATAATTACTGCTAAAACTTATAATAGCACTAATGGACTATATGCACGGGTTACTTCCTGGTTGTCGTTAAGCCAGCTCGGGCACTTCCGGTGAACTGTTAGCTGTTCATTCTGTAGTCGTTGTACATCGACACAAAACCATCTATGGTTGACTTTTAATGTTGTATTTATATTTTAATGCAGTTATTACATTTACCAATTTGCCAATAAACCAGTTTTATTGATTGCAATAAAGACGAAGCTATTGGGACTGTTTAAAAATGCCGTGTCTGTAATTAGACACACACACACACACAGACATTTTTTCCCCAGGACTTTAAATGTTATTTTTAATGCGATGACCACAAACATAATTTGTTCATCCTTCTGAGATTGTCCCCAGTGTAAAACCGAACGTTTAAAAAATGTAGGAAATTTAACATTTGATAAAAACACTTATTTTAAAATAAAAAAGACAGTAATTAGCACTTTAACCAGCAGGTGGCAGCAAAGTAGTATTTATTTGCGCACATATCAGCCATTTCCTCTAAACGTTTTTCACTTCGTTTTTGACTAAATATTAAACATTATAAAATAACTAGGTTTGAAAAAACATTTTGTCAATGTGAAGTATGAAATACTCACAAGATCTTATGAAAAACAATAACTTTTATTGTGAATTAATTACACAGAAAGAGAGCACCGCGCTCTCCCTTTGTAATCACAGCAGATGTCAGTCAGAGCAGCGCAAGATCAATGATTTCAGCACACTTGTGAAAACACAGATTTTATTCAATTAATCTAACTAAAGTGCACAATAAATATTTAATTTTTGAAGCTTTTTTTCACATAAAGTGTGAAAACTAATGGTCGAATTGAATTTAGCCGAGGACGAACATTGAGGTATGTCTTTATTTATTTATTTTCTAAGCTGTCTTACGTTTGAATAACTAAATTAATGCTATGCTTGACTATTTAAGAGACTATATTCTGATTATAAACTAAGTATTACACTACTGATGCTCAACACACCAGCAAATGACATCTCACCGGAAGTTTTCGAGCTGGCTTATATTAATGCGGAAGTTCTAAAGAACGCTCCGTGCATATAGTCCATTGATTCAATACAAACAACATTTCTGAGGAAAAATATGAACTATATATACTTACACTTATTCTAAGTTTTTCCACTATTGTACGTTGTTGCCATATGGCAACGTTTCATAAAGTACCTTAAAATAATATTTTTTTCCAACTTTTTTTTTTACAGCACTTTAAGTTAAGCCATTCTAAGAAAAGAAAAAGAGTCAAATATTTTTTTTTATTGATTTATCATAATGCGTGCGGTAGAGGGTTAAATTAACAGCTAAAGCTTTATGGACTATGATCATATGCTGTCTTCAACATATGAATTTGTTGATACACGTATGTGAACAATCAAAACTTACAAGTCGTTTTGAAACAATGTTTATTGGAGCATAAATGAAGACATTCGTTTTAATTGCATCTACATCAGTCTGCATGGACTCTTGTCAGCGCCCTGATCTTTATTAGAAACTGAGGAGATAAAGTTAATACAATTGATATTACAATTATCACCAAAAAAACTAATAGACAGCGTTTTAAAAAAAAAAGGGGGGTGGGCTTTAACGCTAACTAGCTTAGACGCTATCTGACGGCACTCCACATTAGATTAAACCACTTACCCTAAAAGTTATGCAAATAGCTAGATATGCAGAGTTTAAAACCATTGTGCCGCTAGCTTGTTGGAACAGGGGACCAGGCATCAATGATGCGATAAACATCGTTGATGCTTATTTTAGGCAAATCCTGAAGACATCAAGTAAAAACAGACATTTTGAGCGTTGCGCAAGGAAACCGGAAACCGGTATGCCGACTTCTGGCGCCAACGGAAGTTCGTCACTACGCTTGTGCACATAGCCTATTGTCTGAACCAAATGCTCAGTTGCCTGAACCCACTGACTGAATCAATCACTCTTTTGGCAAAACCATAAGCACTTTTCACCTGTTTAGACACAACTTACCAACACATTTTCATTGTGACGCACCCGTGCTGCATAATGGTGAGCACAGGTGACAAAAGTCAAACACAATTAAAGCACAGATGTCACCACTTGAACACAACAACTCAAAATTGATCACACTTGTGGCTAATGTTGTGAGGGAACATATAAAGTAAGCCAGTTCAGAGAGCACTGGTTTGTGAGGCCCTACAATGGATAGAAATCTGAGAGGAAGAGTTCGTGTAAGAGGAGGTCGAGGTGGTCAAGGTGGTCAGCGAAGACCAAGAACCGTAATATCTGATGAAATCAGAGCTACTGTGATTGACCATGTTCTTTTCCATGGTATGAGCATGAGGGAGGCTGGACAAAGGGTACAACCAAACATCAGTAGATTCACTGTGTCCACCATAATCCGAAGATTCAGAAGAGAACAGGTAATTACCTTTTTTTGACATTATAGTACAGTATGTAAATGTTGACAGCAATTACTGTATGACATACTATATACTGTACTGTAAGTAAATATTTTAGTACATCACTGTACCAATATACTGTAGTATTGTAATGGAGGGTTGGTCTAACTGTTTGTAGGCCTAGTATTCCATGTATATTTTTTGTAACTCCATGTTCTCTTTTTGTAGAATTGAAAGACTGCCACATGGGGATGGGAGGACAGGTATGTTCTCCCCACACCAAGAGACCCTAATTGTTGATATGGTCCGTGAGAACAATGCCATTAAATTGAGTGAAATTCAGCAGAAGATCATTGAGGACCATGTACATTTTGAGGGTATCAACAGTGTCAGCCTCTCTACTGTTGATCGTGTCCTCAAGCGCAACAGACTGCGCATGAAACAGCTATACAGAGTGCCCTTTGATCGCAACTCAGACAGAGTCAAAGAGCAAAGATTCCAGTATGTACAGGTTGGCATATTTCCAGACACATTCAATGTTGATTACTCTAAGTAGTGATTTACTGTAGTGGCCAAAATCACTTTCAAAATCCGTATCACTTACAAAACTATCTATTTCTACAGAGGGTTTTTCAGCTGGATGCAATGGAAAGACCCCATGAATACATCTACATGGATGAAGCTGGGTTTAATCTCACCAAAAGGAGGAGGAGAGGCCGTAATGTGATTGGCCATCGGGCCATTGTTGGTGTTCCTGGGCAGCGTGGTGGCAATGTCACATTATGTGCTGCCATCATGCCAACCTGGGGCCCTACAACACTCACCAGCTCCTCATTTTCCTCAATCACATGCGAGATGCTCTGTTAGGGAAGCAGGATGAGCATCCCATCTATGTTGTTGTTTGGGACAATGTGAGTTTTCACAGAGCCCTCCAGGTTAGAGAGTGGTTCAATATGAACCAAGGTTTTATCCATCTTTGCCTTCCACCGTACTCCCCTTTCCTAAACCCCACTGAGGAATTCTTCTCCTCATGGCGGTGGAAGGTGTATGAACGCCAACCTTACACCAGGGTAAATCTCCTGCAAGCCATGGGACTTGCCTGTGGTGACATAGGTGTGGAGGCATGCCAAGCCTGGATACGGCATGCCAGGGGTTTTCTCCCCCGTTGCCTGGCCAGACAAAATGTGGCCTGTGATGTGGATGAAGTCCTGTGGCCTGACCCAGTACGGAGACATGATGCTGTGGCTGAGTAATGCACTTATTTGTATATTTTTTTACTTTATTTTTTACATGGGCTTAGATTTCTGTTTTGTCTTTTTGTACAAGTGCTAAATGTTTTTTTTTGTTTTGCAACATGCATTTAGCCTACAGTGAACAACGTCTCGGTTACAAAGGTAACCCTCGTTCCCATTCAGTCGGTCACGTTCGCCGTACGTCGGACTGACCGACGAATAGGAATCTCGCTAGAGAGGCCAATCTACTTCGAGTGTAACTAAAACGAGCCAATGCACATGGCATGCAATCATATGCATCAGCTGCTCGCCTCGCAGCGCGGGTATATAATGAGCAGCAGGTGCGTTGCATCTTCAGGTTTTTGCTGAGGAGCCGAACCGGATAGGCGGCAGCATCAGCGGGGTACAGCGACTGTGGCGACGGGACGTACGTCTCCGTTCCCTCCTTCAGGGAACGAGGGTTACCTTTGTAACCGAGACGTTTCCATTCAGTCGGTCTGTTCGACGTACGTCGGACAGACCGACGAATAGGAATCCCTACCAAAGCGCCACAGGAGCTGCCCCCTTCCAGCGCTCTGTTGTAAGCCACCTGAACCCCCTTGCCTGAGGATGGTGGGACAGGGCTAACACAGAGAGAGTCGATCACTGCTGTTCCCCAAAACCCATTCAGTGAGACTATTGGATAACGCTGGGAAAGCGTACCCTTCGCTGGGAAAGGAACGCTGCGGAAGCCACATCCTTCCCCGAAGGAGTTATGTGGAGAAGTACATATGGACTAACCCTGTAGGGCTGTGCTACATATGGAAGAGCTGGGGTGACTCCAACCCGATGAAGGGTAGGTTCTCCCAGAGGGAAAGACACGGGCTTCGTTTAGGAGCAACCATGGAACCAACCATATGGGATCCCCGTAGGGTCACACATATGGAACCCAGCCTAAACCCGGTTCTCAAGGATACAACGGAGTATAGGTTCTAGTATAGGATAGTATAGGAGTATAGTAGTATAGTATAGGAGCTTTAGGTTCTGTCTATGTACAGTCGCAAAGCGCGGACTGGACAGAGTAAAGCCAGGGCTGGGTCTGCCTCCTCCGAGGGCAGCGCTTGCAGGCTCACCACCTGGTCCCTGAAGGGAGTGGTAGGAACCTTGGGCACATAGCCAGGCCGGGGTCTTAGTACCACATGGCTATCACCCGGCCCGAACTCCAGGCACAATTCGTCGACCGAAAATGACTGCAGGTCCCCTACCCTCTTGATGGAGGCCAATGCCACCAGCAGCAAAGTCTTCATAGACAGAATCTTTAAGTCTGCTGACAGCAAAGGCTCAAAGGGAGCAATCTGAAGTGCTCTCAGCACCAGAGTGAGGTCCCAAGAGGGTATGGAGAGGGGACGAGAAGGATTTAACCGTCTCGCCCCCCTAAGGAACCTGGTGACCAGGTCGTGCTGACCAACAGATTTGCCATCTAAGTGGTCGTGGTAAGCGGATATAGCAGCAGTATGGACTTTGAGGGTGGAGGGGGGACAGCCTACGCTCCAACCCTACTGCAAGAAGGAAAGCACGACTCTGATCGAGCATCTTCGGGGGTCTTCCCGGCGAGAAGAGCACCACTCGACGAACAGGTTCCACTTTGAGGCGTAAGCACGTCTCGTAGACAGTGCACGTGCCGAAGTGATGGTGTTAAGTACCTCAGGGGGTAAGTCACCTAGAACCTCCGCATCCCGTCCAAGGGACCAGACATGGAGTTTCCAGAGGTCTGGACGCGGGTGCCAAAGAGTGCCCCGTCTCTGAGAAAGAAGGTCTTTCCTCAGAGGGATGGGCCAGGGAGGGGCTGTCGCGAGGAGTGAGAGTTCTGGGAACCAGGTCCGGTTGGGCCAGTAAGGCGCAACTAACAAGACCTGCTCCTCGTCCTCCCTGACTTTGCACAGGGTCTGTGCAAGTAGGCTCACTGGGGGAAACACATATTTGCGCAGGCCCCGGGGTCAGCTGTGAGCCAGTGCATCTGTCCCGAGTGTCCCCTCGGTCAGAGAGTAAAACAACTGGCAGTGGGAGGTTTCTGGTGAGGCAAACAGGTCTACCTGAGCCTCTCCGAATTCTCTCCAGATCAGCTGAACCACCTGGGGGTGGAGTCGCCACTCTCCTGGCAGCACAGCTCGTGATAGCTCGTCGGCCACATGGTTGAGCACACCGGAGACATGAATGGCGCGAAGCGACCTCAGATGCTTCCGACTCCACAGGAGGAGATGGCGGGCGAGTTGCGACATGCGACGGGAGTGTAGACCACCTTGACGGTTGATGTACGCAACGGTCGCAGTGTTGTCCATACGGACCAGTACATGCTTGCCCTGAAGCAGGCCTTTGAGGCGGCTCAGAGCAAGGCGTACTGCCAGCAACTCGAGGCAATTGATGTGCCAATGCAGATGGGGTCCCGTCCAAACCCCTGAGACTGCATGCCCGTATTACGTGGCACCCCAGCCGGTGGCAGAAGCATCTGTGAACACCACAGCATGCCGGGACACCTGTTCTAGGGGCACTCCTGCCCGAAGAAACAAGTGGTCCGACCACGGACTGAAGGTTCGGCGGCACTCCTGAGTGATTGGCACCCGGAATGTGCCGCGCTGCCACGCCCATCTCGGGACTCCGCCGTGAAGCCAGTGCTGAAGCGGTCTCATTTGAAGCAGACCGAGCGGTGTTACAGCCGCAGCAGCCGCCATATGCCCCAGGAGCCTCTGAAAGAACTTCAGTGGGACCGCTGTCCTGCCATTGAATGTATTCAGGCAGTTCAACACCGACCGAGCACGTTCCTCTGTGAGGCGTGCTATCTGCTCGACCGAATCCAACTCCATACCAAGAAAAGAGATCCTCTGCACCGGGGCGAGTTTGCTCTTTTCCCAGTTGACCTGAATCCCCAACTGGCTGAGGTGTCTGAGCACCAAATCCCTGTGTTTGCACAACTGATCCCGGGACTGTGCTAGAATGAGCCAGTCGTCGAGATAGTTGAGAATGCGAACACCCTGTTCTCTCATGGGAACAAGGGCTCCCTCCACGACTTTCGTGAAGACGCGGGGAGACAGAGCCAGCCCGAAGGGTAGGACTCTGTACTGATATGCTCGACCTTCGAACGCGAATCTCAGGAATGGCCTGTGTCGCGGAAGAATTGAAACATGGAAGTATGCGTCCTTCAGGTCAATCGCTGCAAACCAATCTCGGGGACGGATGCACTCGAAAATGCGTTTCTTCGTGAGCATTTTGAATGGTAGCTTGTGGAGGCTCCGATTCAAAACTCGCAGGTCCAAGATCGGTCGTAACCCGCCGCTTTTCTTGGGTACAATGAAGTAGGGGCTGTAGAACCCCGACCTCAAATCGGCTGGAGGGACCGGCTCTATCGCGTCCTTCGCCAGTAGGACTGCGATCTCCGCACGCAGGACAGGGGCATCGGCATCTTTCACTGTAGTGAAGAGGACGTCCCTGAACTTGGGGGGGGAAGCCGGGCGAACTGAATCGCAAAGCCGACCCTGATGGTCCGAAGGAGCCAGCGAGACGGACTGGGGAGCGCTAACCCGGCTCGCAGAGACCGTACAAGCAGGACCAAAGGGACCACCGGTGTACCCGCAGCAGGGCAGCGAGGTGGAACACAGGGACGCGGCTCGGGGGGCTCTCTTTGTGAGGCGGCCCGAAGCGGCGTCACAGTGTGCTAGGCAACACTTACCTGGCTCCACGGATGGACAGAGGGAGCAGTCGAGGCTTTGGCTGCCCGCTGCTCGCTGCTGTCCGCTGGTGACAGAAGAGGGGGATGAGAGTGGTGAGGTTTTTCTCCTCCCACTGCTCTCCAAACCCTCTTCAGACCTGGAAATGGAGGAATTGCTCTTTAAAATTTGGATACCGCTGCCTCTTGGGTCAGTGGTGGAACAGAAACAAACCCAATAAAGGATTTACCACCTGGCCCTCCTCCAGGGGTGGAAGAGCAGCCCCACCCATCTCTGGGTCGCCCGTCTCAGGGGTGATTCTCACCAACCAGTTAAACAGCTGCAGAGACGGGAGGCGTCATCTCCCCGCAATGGATACAGCAGAGCCTGCTGGGCCGGAGTTTCTTGCAGGGGACGACACCCTTGGCGACGAGCAGACTGAGGGGCGGCCCAAGAGGAACTCAATGGTTTGTCATGGGAAGCTCCCCGATCCGCTACTAACTGAGGAGAACCGCTGGGCTCAGTCCTCGACAGCGTCACCGAAAGGCCACCTCGTAAGATGGGAGCATTGAGAAAGCATTTAGCTTGACAACCTCTCACACCTCACAAGGTAAGCCAGGGGGCACTTCTGGACCATGGAGGTGGACATCGTCTGGCTGAGGGCCTGCGCCGTGACTTTGATCACGGTTAGTCAACAAGCGCAGCTCAACCCCAGCACAGAACTACCCTCATGCAAAAAGAGTGCCTTGGCCTCACATGCAGGGTGGGTGTGGTCTGTGTACAGCCACCCCATCCAAGAGGGTAGTGAGAGAGGAAAAACTTATGCAGATTCTGGCACCTTTGTCATTCCATATTTATGGCACCAATATACCCCCATACTGCCAAGTTTTCCATGCACATCTGGAAGACCCAGGAAAGCATGGCTGTAAACTCTGAATCTGAGTCAGCATAAGCACACACCATTACAGTGGGCAGCGTCACCCTCATTTCCAGAGCATAACAGCACTCTCTCCGATGCTGCAATCGACGTCTGTCCCTCAGCTGGAGCTCTGAATGAAATGCTAGGTTCCCCTATGAAAAGGACCAGCAATCCAATCCAGAAACTGCACAGCTTGCAATGCGCTAGAGAGGGAGGGGCCCTAGGGGGTTGGTTCCCCGAAGGAACCCCTCAACCTCATGTCACCCAAGCCATATCAGCAAAGCAGACCTCTTCTGGTGCACCAGAGAGGGCGCTACAATGGAGATTATGCAAAGGAACCGCGCATCTAGAGCGCCGAGCGAGCGCTGGGTTGCCGTGACAACCCGCGCTGCAGCCCGGCAGCTCGACGGCACACGACACGTAGAGGAGCGAGAAGTTTGCTCTCGTTGATCTCCACGGCCTCCCAGAGTGTCGGGCAGACCCGCGGCTATGCTTTTACACACAAGCGGCAGCTGGCCAACAACAGAGGGGACTCAAGCTTCCCGGAGAAAGAAGAGTCACGACCGGCGTGTCGACGTGATCATGTTCTCATATGAAAACATGGACACCCACGAACATCATTTCAGCACACGCCCAGACATGCGAAACGGTTATCGTGGCCGTCAGTGAGGACAGGAACGATCGCATCCAGAAACACAAGTAGGATGTCGTCTTTAAAAAGACGCGAATCTACTTGTGTAAGCTCTTTCAGGGACTTTACTCTTTTAGAAGTGCTGAAGCACGCAGGGGAACGGCCAACGCAACACAGACAGGGATTGTGTGCAGCCTGTCATGTGCTTTCTCTCTCTTTGAAGGCGCTCACTCTTACCAGCCGTAAAAACGGCTTTTCAGCGCTCAAAAGCGCATCGTACCAGCCGTGAGAACAGCCTTCTGACGCTGTCAAACAGCTATTTGCTCAAAAATGGCAAACGAAACAAAAACAGAAAAAGAGAGGACTTCGACCCCGCTGCTGTGCTGTTCGCCCGCACTCGGAAAAAAAGAGAAGTTCAACCAAAAAGCTTGACTCGTCTTCTAGAGACACTCAGACACTCGCTTGCAGAGAACAGGAACAAACACCGTTCGGCTCTGAAGCGAAAAGCTGAAGATGTAACGCACCTGCTGCTCATTATATACCCGCGCTGCGAGGCGAGCAGCTGATGCATATGATTGCATGCCAATGTGCATTGGCTCGTTTTAGTTACATTCGAAGTAGATTGGCCTCTCTAGCGAGATTCCTATTCGTCGGTCTGTCCGACGTACGTCGAACGTGACCGACTGAATGGGAACATTTATTTCTCCAGCTTCATGTCCTGAGCATTGTGTTTTCTATTTGTCTACGTAGTGTTTAGTGACTGTTCAGTAGTGTTTTTAATTTTGATTGACTCGGGGCACAGATTGAACTGTTTTGAGGTGAAAGTTTGGTTTTGCAAGAAGAGTCTGAGGTTTTGTGAATGTAGCTTGAAAATTGGGTTTTGTGTTCACAGCTTAGAGAAAAGGAGAGCAGCTTTCAAGAAATGTGTCTTAGCAATCGAGAAAAACTGTAGTATAAGTAGGTGAATTGGGACGCAGCATAAGAGTCAAAATTAGTCACACACCAATCAGAACCTTCAATAGAGAGATAAAAGAGCCTGAGTCAGTTTTGGAACAATGGATCCAGAGAGACGTGATTGAAAAGGTTAAGGACACCAGAGAGGAGGAGGAGGAGGAAGAGGATGAGCAAGAGCAGTAAGGAGTGGAGGAAGAGGTGAAGGAAGAGGAAGAGGATGAGGTGCAAGGAGACCAGGAGTCTCAGATGAAATTCGTACCACTAGTTGACCATATCCTTGCCCATGGTATGACTATGAGGGAGGCTGGGCAATAAGTTCAGCTAAACTTAAGTTGCTTCACCATCACCTCGATCACCCTTGAGTACCTCAGTGTACTGCAACTTTTGAGTGCTGTACTCTGTAACAACACATTCATCAAATTGCCTTACATACAGATAGAGTTTCTGTCTGCTTCCATTTTGTAAAAAGGATGTGTTACAGTTACAGTAATCTGTACTCCTATTTTTGTAGGACACAGAGACGATGGAATGGAAGAAGCCTGACTGGACATTTCAGTTGATGCGTGCCGGGGTGGATTAGGCATCCCCCGCTGCCCGGATAGGGCCAGTGCAGCCTGTGATGTTGACGAGATTCTCTGGCCTGTCCCAGACCAAAGATGTGATGCTGGGGCAGAATATATTTTTTATTGTTGTTTGGTGTAATGCACTGCACAGTACATTAAGGCCTAAAAAATATGCAAATGTATACATGTGTTCATCATGTGAAAAGTTCCGTGAGGGGGAGAACCACAAGCAACTTATTACTGGTTTTTGTTTTTTGTAGTATTGTTTTGAATTTATCTTACTGGTGTGTAAGACTATGTTGTAGTATGTTGTGTGTTTTTGAGGGCTTGTGTGTGATGTCTGAGGGCAAAGTTTGTTTTTTCAGCAAGAGTGAATGGTTTTGATTGTAGAGCTTCATTTTGACCTGAAAATAGGATATTTGGGGAATTGGGTGAGATGTTATGGATTTGTGTTTACTGTTTTGAGAATTTGAGGCATAGCTTTGAGAAATGTTTAAGCAATCGAGAAAAACTGTATTTTATTTTAACATAACTTCTTGTACTGAAATCAATCATGTTGTAACGAAGCGGGACACATGGTAAGATCCATTTGCAGATTTATTTAAACAGAGTTCATAGTCAAACAGGCAAAGGTGGAACAACAGCAAACAGGAATGGCAGAGAGCAGACAGAATCGTAGTCGAGGAACAGGCAATGGGTCAGGGCTGGCAGATGACAAACATAAATCCAAAACAGAGCAAAGGGTCCTAAGGGCAGGCAGCAGAGTATCGTAAATGAGGAACAGACAGGATCAGGAACAGGCAGACAAACAAGAATCAAGAACGCACAGAACTGTAACAAAAGTTAACAAGACCTTGCAAAGTATGTGAGTGTGTAAATTGTTTAAATAGTCCAGATAATATGCTGCAGCTGGGTGTGGTGATTACTGATTGGTGAGTGCAGCTGATTGCCAGGGAGGATTGTGGGAAATGTATTCTGGGAATGAACGGGAACGTGACACATGTGCACTAAAAATGTCTCAATATAGATTTTGGTGAGCTTAATAGGTACGTTTACCCTATACTTCAGGACCAAAGTGGGTACCAGCGACAGTGATAGCTTAAACCAGCCCAGTCTCATACACTGTACTAACATCTGACAAGTTTATCTGGAAAAGACACTTGGACCAGTTGTTGCTGCTGGGATCTGCCACTGAGGCTGAGTCTGCTGTTACCACACCCATTGCTTGTTCAGACTCTCCAATGTTTCCAGAACTGATGGTGAACACACCACCTACACCAGTGGAAGGACCTGCACCACCAGAGACTGAAAGGATGTTTTTGATCTATTTCGTGTTGACATGTTCCTAAAAAAAAAAAGTCGGGGCAAAAGTCGCGTAGTGTATTCCAGCCTTTAGGGACCTTTATGAATCACACGTATTCTTAAGTCTAGGAATAAGAGTAAAATTACATCATTTTTAGAATGTGACACTTAAAATTTTACTCTGAGTAGTCTTATACAAAGGGTTGGGAACCCTCTGATTTCAATAATGTAGAGAGAGAGAGTGAACAAAGCTTCACAAATCTGCACGATTTCTCTCTAAAAGATCACATTCTCGATTTCCACATGATCCAATTCCTAAATGACAATGATTCACCCGTATATTAAACCTTTGACAAAAATAAAATCGTGACATTCAAATCTGCGTTAGCGCTGCCGTTGATCTAAAGAGAGTTGTCATGTGTAGATATAAACAGCTTCACAAACAATCTTTACAAACGCACAGTATTATTTCTGCATGACAAATATTCCAATTATAACAGAAGTATTACAAAAGTTTATTATTCAGATAGAAGTGCTGATGTTACTGATCAAAATATAATAAATTACCTTCTGAAAGTAACTGAACTTCAAATAATGGGCCCTATCTTGCACCCAGCGCAATTGACTTTGTACACCGACGCATGTGTCATTCCTATTTTGCACCCGCGCAAAGTGCGCTTTTCCCTCCACAGAAGCACGTCGCTAAACTAGTGAATGAACTTGCGCTCCCTGGGCGGTTCAGCGCAAAAAAGGAGGCGTGTTCCGGCGCAAACAATCCCTGGTGCTATTTTGCTGTTCCATTAAACAATTGCGCCACTGACCAGAAAAAACCTAGTCTAAAGTCAGTGGCGCGTTGCGCGTTGTTCATTATGCTATTTTAAGGGCGCATGCTTGACCATAATGTATAGCGTGCACAACGCGCATACACTTTGCTCATGTAATCTACACAGATGCAACAGTTATTTTTGCAAATCATAAATTGTTACACTAAAAAAATATTAACACATGAGATGATGGAAATCATTGTGGTGTGCCACGAAGATGTGAAAAAACCTGTTTAACCGACGCTATTTTGGGTGGGTTTCTCCCATCCCCATACAACACAACTTCTCTGTCTTTCACTGCTCTTACAAGAACATCAGTCTTCTCGGCTGTGAATCGCTCCTGGCGTGCGCCTGGTAAATACGCCATAATAATAGCAATCCATAATGGAACTTGCGCACCTGCTTTTAAAGGGAATGTTGGATGACGCTCTGATTGGTTTATTTCACGTTACACCCAAACCACACCTATGAATAATGAAGCTACTTCAGACCAACCCATTTTAGATTTGCGCCGGGCGCAAGAGCCATTTATCCCGCCGGGAAAATAGCAACAGCGCCGAGACCCGCCCACAAAGTTACTTGCGCTTTGACACTTGCGTTTCAGATCGTTAAAATAGGGCCCAATGACTGTATCGATTGAACTGTTACGCCACTAGGTGGCAACAAAGTTACTATTAAAAATGTGTTTATCACTGAATCATTATTTCAGAAACAAGTCTTTATGAATCTAACTTACTAAATATTATGTTTCACCTGTCTGGATCTTACATGTGTGTTCAAACATCTTGTCTAATTTGTGGTAACACTTTACAATAAGGTTTATTTATGAACTAACCATGAGTAATACATTTGTTACTGTATTTGTTAATCTTTGTTAATGTTAGTTAATAAAAATACAGTTGTTCATAGTTTGTTCATGTTACTTCACAGTGCATTAACTAATGTTAACACATACAACTCTTGATTTTAATAATGTATTAGTAAATGTTGAAATTAACATGAACAAAGATTAATAAATGCTGTAGAAATGCAGTTCATTATTAGTTCATGTTAATGTAGTTGACATTAATTAATGAACTTAATTAATGAACCTTATTGTAAAATGTTAGTAAATATGAGATTAGCAGGCTGTTAAACTCATTTTACAAGTATAATAAACAAAAAAAGGACTGCTTGAGTCAAGTATTGTGCATTTTTCCCTTACTACCATTTATTATTAGTTGTTTAATTATTTTAATGGAACCGGAACCCGGAACCAGAATCGTTAGGCAGAACCGGAATCGGAACTGGAAAATTTCTTACGATTCCCATCCCTACTTATACATATGTCCCCTGATGTTCATTCATGTTCATTTTGTAAATAGTAGTAAAGAGGAAGGGATGATCACCTTCACTCACGCTCCACACTGCTGCTTGAACTGCCTATACAACGATCTGTTATGCCACGGCAAAAAGTTTCAAAACTGCATTTATTGTTTGAATTTCATGATAAAATGGACAGAATTTGAAAGATGTCACTTTGTTCCTTATCATAAGTAACAAAACGCATAGATTATTGTGATTGTTGGCGGTTAATGCTGGTTAGGCTACAATGCATTACTGCCCCCTTCTAAATTGGATTGTGGATAGCCTGTGACTGACTGTATTTGTGTCATCTGACTGTATGCACCGAACCGTGACGTCCATACCGTGACGGTTAGGGACGAATACATGTACCGTTACACCCCTAATAAGCCACACAAACAATGCTTTATTGTTTTTTGACTAACCTCCACCCACAGGAATACACAAAAAAGGGGGCGTGGTCTTGTTGCGCTCCCACGGAGAAGAGCAAGAGTTGCGTTTGTAGAGTGTGTTTGTCGCCATGTCTACGAAACGGTGTTATTTTCATCCCGCAGTCCAATCACCTTTGTTTGGCCTTCCCAGGGACGCTGTACTTAGAGATCAATGGTTACAATTTATGTTTAACTCGGTTCCCGAAAATTATAATTGTGGTATCCTTACTGCAATAGTTAATGTTGGACTGCAGTGCACATAATGGCCACAAGAGGGGACTATGTTTATGTATATGGCTGTTTTCCGTATGAGGTACTGTTCTGAGTGAGTGCTAACGTTGTACATTTTCTGTCACTGCTTGTGGAGATTAAAGAGTTCAGTCTCTCGGGAATTATTGTCTTTTGTGTTCATTCGGCACAACACCACAATAATCCACATGTAAAACTATGTGCCGCACACGTTATGGTAAGAGGCGTGACCTTTCCGGGCAAAGTGCGCTCTCTATGGCTCTGGGTGGGCTAAGCTGCTGTCGAATCACAACACAGGAACCGCTGGGACAATCAGAACTCGTTACATATTTCTGAAGGAGGGACTTCATAGAACAAGGAAGTCATCAGCCCGTTTTTATGACAGTGGAAACAGCGGTATACAGATAAGTAAATTATGTGAAAAATACTGTGTTTTTTTACACGCGAAACATGAACACATGTTATATTGCACACTATAAACACAATCAAAGCTTAAAAAAAAACACGAAAAAAGGGACCTTTAACTACTGGCATGTTTCATCACATTTGTGTCCAAATACTTTTTTCTTAATTTTGAATAGTATACATATCTGTTGTTTTCTCATTTAAAATGAAATGTGTTTGTGAAATGTGATACTTTAAAAGCATGCTTGAGCTTTCTTTTCAGATATGAAAAAATGTCAACTCACTTATCAGCAACAGGCTTGGCAATGGTCTCAAAGATTTCCTCTTGACTGGCTCTTTGGTCAAAAACCTTCTGAAACCTAAAGTGAAGAATTAGTGTAAATGGGTTGTTTAAAGATGAATAAATCCAAATTTTGCTTTTACTTAAAGTTTGGTTGCATATCTATATGCCTAATCTGCTCTAAATCCATCTAACATGTTTTAAAACATCGGTTTTATCCAGCAATTTATTTCTTTTTTTTTTATTATTTATTTATTTTATTTAATCCATCCTTAAATAAGAGATGTCCCAAGAGAAATAGGATAAAATGAGAATCAGCAGGATGTTCAGATTGCAGAGAGAGAAAAATACACTTTCATGTTTCTATACATTGTGGGCACAGCAAATATACCCTTCATATGCAAAATTAAACTTTATTAGCCTTGCAAGGATATTAATAGCACATATCATGTTTGTGAAATTAACACTATAATTCCTTAATGTTAAAGGGGCTCTCTGTAGGAATGACACCCAGAGTTCAAAATAGGTACTGCAGTCCAAATTCAAAATATTGTTTGGCCCACCCCCTCGTTCAAAGACGCAGGTTGCCAGCTTTTACAGCATATGGTTGCCAGCAACAATTGGGAGTGCAATTGACAATTGACAATGAAAGCTGAGGAGACTTGCGCACTGTAAGCTGATGAGTTGATTTATCTGTTTTGATATGCTGTTGTTCATAGAGATATTTAGATGGATTCAGAGGCTTTTTAGTAGAGATGCACCAATTGCAATTTTCTTGGCTGATTCCAATTTCCGTTTTTTTGTTAGTGTGATCGGCCAACACATATTTTTTGCCGATTCCGATTTTCTTTCTAAGAACTATAAATGACAACATATACAAACAAAAATCTTTCTTCAATGCAGAGTTTTTATTTTCAATAAAAAAAAAGTAAAAGTCAATAATAAAATATAAACAGCTCAAATAAATGCAATATAATAAAGAGAGCTATGAAACGAAGTTTTTCGGATTAACTGGGTTTTATTCAGGTAAGAAATACTACAGAACTTAAAGTAATCAAATGTAAAATAACACATTTTGTTATTTTGCATTGGTTACCTTAACCCTCTGGAGTCTGAGGCTGATTTGGGGCCTGGAGAAGTTTTGACATGCCCTGACATTTGTGCTTTTTTCAGTTGTTCATAAACATATGAATGACAAAAGTGTCATTACACTGTATTCAGCACAATATAGGCTATCATAATATGTGAGGAACATGTATGCACATAATTGTGTTTTTGAAGGAATAACGTTTATGCATGGTTACTGAAAAAGCAAAAAACTTAAGTCACTGAAATAAGGCCAAAAATATATATTAAATCTGTGTTTACAAGACTTCTGGGTATTGGAGGTTATAGGCTAGAGTTTTTGCTTTGTAAAAAATTATAATGCCTACTTGTTCATATAAAACAATATATTGATTTAGTTTTTGTAAGACACTTTTTGTCAAGAAACACAGTATGCGTGGAGGCGTGAATCATCATGAATAATGGTTCATTTACACCTGAGAAGACAAAATAATCGCATAAAGAATCTCTAATGGTGCTGCATAATAATGAGGCCTTTCAGTCAGGTAGGCTGTGAAAAAAACCTCTGTAATCATGTCTCAGCTCAATTTAAAATAATGGTATTCTATTATATTCTTTAATAATAATGTATTTCTGTGATGCAAAGAGTCTGAATATAGGTTTTTAGTTTAAAAGCATGCACATTTGGAGAAATATTGATGGATTCTCATATGTTTATGTCAATATTCTACACTGAGGAGTGATATTGATTCAATATTTATTATCATCACTATGAGTGCTGGATACTGTTTTCAATTCATACTTGCAGCCAGAGGGTGCTCTGTACACCTTTAGTCCACAAATTATTCTAAAGAAGACATTTCAGGAATGGTGTTTTCAATTCATACTTGCAGCCGGAGGGCGCTCTCTGTGCACATTTAGTCCACAAATTATTCTAAAGAAGAAGAGGACATTTCAGGAACTAACGGCATGTCTTCCAGAGGTTGCTAACCATGGCTTTTACATACAGATAAACACTTTTCAAGAGAATAAATACATGATTGAGACAATGTATGTGTTACGGTAGCTGGTAGAGGGATGAGGCAGATACGGATTTCCACAAGACGAACTATACATTTATTAAACAGAAAGCAGAGATAACCAAACTACACATTAACACAACAGAGAACGGACGAGGAGTGAAGGGAGTGAGTGCAATATATGGGAGTGCTGACAATGGAGTCCAGGTGCAGGTGATGAGTGACGATGAGGAGCTGACGAGGGAAGTGAGTGCAGGTGTGGAGAACAGGAGGATCTTGGGAAATGGAGTCCAGGGGAACACGGGATCTGTAACAGTATGCATGTATTGCCTCTGAATTTGCCTCTGAATAGTGCTGGCTCCGTGGGCGTGGCCGCACTAGTGGATACTGAGCTGAAACACGGACTTCTGACATGGCTCTCTTTTCATACAGATTACATAAACACAGAATTTTTTTTTCTCAATATGACTTACATGATTTAAAACCTGACATTTCAACGTGTCTTTAAACATAAGTCTATTTTTTTGTGATTAGTATTCACTAAGTTATAGTTCATTTTCTGAGAACTAGCAGATTAAACTTTGTTCAGGGGGAGAGGACAGATCATGCATCATTTTAGTTTTCTTTATTTTACAAAAAGCACAACATTTTGTTTTTACTCTGAGTGTACACAAATAAAAGAAGATATTCCACAGATTAAAATGGTGTATAGCTCTTAATTGTATGTGCAACATTGACAGAGTATTTTGAGTCTCTTTCACACTGGTTAGAAAAAAACCGCGGTGATCACGCCGGCGTGACCACCGACCCGAGAGAGTTAACATGACAGACAGCAGCAGGAATATTGGACTGCTGTCCCTTTAAGAGTCTATGAACGGTGTTCAACGGACCCAATACTGTTACACACAACATGAGTTCACTTTCTTAGCTATTTAACGATTAAAAACTGACAGTGTTTATCCGTGTACTCGCCAAGATTGCCTGTGCCGCTGGTTTTGACATACTTTTGTATGTATTTGACAGTTTAAGCACAGGAAGGCGGTTATTTTGGTACTTGTGACTCTGTTTGATTTCTGTCTCTGTTTGAGACTGAGCATGGCTTGTTTGCTTCACTGGATCAGTAGTGCGCACGCTTTTGGTGTGAGCGTGAGACCTGCGGGAATGACTAAAATTATGCGCAATACAAGCACTACTTAAAGGGATAGTTCACCCAAAAATGAAAATTTGATGTTTATTTGCTTACCCCCAGCGCATCCAAGATGTAGGTGACTTTGTTTCTTCAGTAGAACAAAAATGATGATTTTTAACTCCAACCGTTGCCGTCTGTCAATCAAATAATGCTAGTGGATGGGAACTTCTACTATAAGAGTAAATAAAACATGCATAGACAAGTCCAAATTAAACCCTGCGGCTCGTGACGACACATTGATTTCCTAAAACACGAAACGATCAGTTTGTGCGATAAACCGAACAGTATTTATATAATTTTTTACCTCTAATACACCACCATGTCCAATGTCTGATCGCGCTCTGGCAGCGACAGTGATGTCTCGCGCATATACTTCAATGAGAGCGAGACATCACTGCAGCTATAAGAGCGCGATCAGACCAAACAAATCGAGTGATGAATGCGGTTGGACATAGTGGTATATTAGAGTTAAAAAACGATATAAATACTGTTCGGTTTATCGCACAAACTGATCGTTTCGTTTAATTTGGACTTGTCTATGCATGTTTTATTTACTCTTATAGTAGAAGTTCCCATCCACTAGCATTATTTGACTGACAGACGGCAGCGGTTGGAGTTAAAAATCATAATTTGTGTTCTACTGAAGAAACAAAGTCACCTACATCCTGGATGCGCTGGGGGTAAGCAGATAAACATCAAATTTTAATTTTTGGGTGAACTATCCCTTTAACCGGAGCGAATGAGACGACTAGGCATGTGACGGTATCAAATTTTCATGTTGCGATTAAATGATGAAGCTTTTATCACGGTATATGGTATTATCACGATATTAAAATAAGTTGCAAAACCATTTTTTGTCATAGTTTAACAGGTTTAAGAACTCTTTTTGTAATAAAACAAAAACAACTCTGACTGAAATTTTCAAAGATTAAAATGCAAAAGAATTAGGCTATAAAGAACAACAGATAACACTTTACTCTATTTAATGCATTAACTAAGATTGAGCAATAGCTACATTTGTTACAGAAAGTGTTATTTTTTGTTAATGTTAGTTTAGAAACACAACTGATCATTGTTAGTTTTATCTCAGGTCCATTAAATAAGTTATTTTGATTTTAGTAATGTTATTAAATAGTAACTAAGAAATTAACATTAATTAATAATAATTAATACTTTATAAGTATTTTTATTGTCAGTTTAGTGATAATGAATTAACATGTTAACTAATGAAGCTGTATGTTTTCAAATTTTTACTGAACAATAACAAATAATCAGAACATTTCTAATCATTAGGGCATGTTGTAGTCCAGATTAAAATATAAAAAGGTTTAGGTTTGAAAATAAATATCCTTTCAAGTCTTTTTTAAGTATTCAGTATTTGGTGCTGTGATGAACAACATTGAGATTACAAAAAAATGAATGGTTGTTTGAAGCATTTTAGAAGCTTCACTAGCGCAGTTACTTTGTTTGCACGGTTTCCGTGGTAACCGCTGCACGCTGCAGTTCCATCAGCGCCCTCTGCTGTCAGAGAGTGAACGCGCACTTTCATTCAGCTCGTCTCCTTCACTGCCTCCGCCATGTGCTTCTCATGCACGTTGGGATTGTTTACATCTGAGCACGTGTCCTTTTGACGCAGAATACAGCGGTGTTGTGCAATTTATATGTTTGATGGGTAAAGTATTCTTAATTGCCTTATAAAAAATTAATAATTGGTAATAAATTATTATTTACGGTATTCTGAAGTGCCAACGATTACAATATCGTGCATATTCATTACCGCGATTTATCGCATTATCGAATATCGGCACAAGTCTAGAGACGACGAGTGAGAGAGAGGAGGCGCCCGCGCGGGTGTATGTCACTTCACCGTGACAGAGAAGAGAGAGCGAGAACGCGCAGCTGACGTTATTGCCTGATTCTCTGACCCAGTTTGTTTGCTGGTCTCCATGGCTGCTATACGCAGTGTTTTCTGCCAACTGGCAACCTGTGATGTCAAAATGCTATTGGATAAACTGGCAGCACGAGATTTCGCACAGACCAAAACAAAAACAGACATTCCGACACCGGAACGCACATTTTCAAAGTAGAATATCTGGCTGTAGCATTGTTTTTCTGAGAAACAAGTAGGTGAACTTAGCATGTTTCCTAAATATCTGCAAACATATTAAGGTATTTTTATGCTTTATTAAAGTAAAAATCTTACATAGAGCCCCTTTAAATCTCTCTCCTTAATTTTTCTTCACATCACCTGAATTTGTAGTTTTCCCTCTTATTGTTGATAAAACCATCTGCCAAGTCTCTGGGAACCATAAACTCCAAATTACTGCCCTGCTCCTCACAGTCCACAGAGTAGTCCTGTAAAGGGGATGTTTAAGCATGAGTACACATATCTAGACTTGCTGGTACAGACATAAGAATGGTAAAATCACTCTATTTTATGATTCTGCAGTTGTGACTTTATCACTATATTCATATTACAGCCATAGCCTACAGAAGAAAATAAAAAACAATCTGGTTTAAATCACATCGATATTATGACTTAAGAACAGAGTATAGCCATGAATACAAACCCTCAAGATACAAACCCTTTTTAGCCACACACACACACACGTCTGTAAAATTACAGGACATTAGACAATGCAGCACCAACATTATAGAACATTTGCACTTTACTATTATTAACTCTGAATAACGTAAAATGTAAATAACATGGCCATATTACAGACAGAAATGCTATGTACAATAGGTGCTGGACAGAAGAGATCTTGAGGATTTGTGTTCACAGAGGTTTTTGTAATGCATGTGACATATTCTTATATTCTTCTTACATTTGCTTCTTTAGGCTATGACTGCTGGGGGTAATGACCACTGATTTAAATCAGTTGTAATAACTAATATTATTGGACTAACTGGACTATGATTATTGGAGTAGTAAATCCTACACCAGTTTTTCAGTGTATATAATTACAAGAAATGAGATATTAGACATTGCAGCACCTACATTTTAAAAGAAAACACATGCATTTAACTCTTAATAATAGTAACGTTACACTTTATTTTCTATAGCGCCTTTAAAAAGTAGCATCTCAAAGCGCTTCACAAAAAGATTAAACAAAACATAAAATTATACAAACAATACTTTAAAATAAGTAACGTAAGATATAAAAACAAATACCAAATAAGAACGTACTATCAAAAACAAGTAAATGAGAAATTTAACAATTTCAAAATAATCAAGTAAAAGCTACCCTAAAGAAATAAGCTTTAAGGGAAGAATTAAAAACACTAAGGGATTCTGCTTGCCTAATCTGAGTAGGCAACGAATTCCAAAGTCTAGGAGCAACTGAAGAAAACGCCCTATCACCCATAGATTTTAAACGGGTGTGGGGAACGATTAAAAAGCCAGCTTCCGAGGAGCGGAGATCACGCACAGGTGTGTAGGTAAGCGCAGAGAGAGATAACGAGGAGCCAAACCATGCAAAGCTTTATAAGCAAGCATCAGGATTTTAAAATCGACACGAAATCTGACAGGGAGCCAATGTAAAGACTCCAAGAGAGGAGTGACGTGATCCCTTGTCCTGTTTCCAGACAGGATTCGAGCGGCTGAACTTTGAACTCTTATTAACTCTTTAGATAGATATTGAGATTATAACACGTAAATAACACGACTAGGCTATGCAGATACAAGTGCTATGAGAATTGCACAATAGTTGCTGCACAAGATTATATGTGCAAACCGATCAGTTGTTTAATACACTGTAACGTTACACAAACGCAAAAAATAAATAAATAAATAAATAAAAACTCACCGCGGTGGGTTTCTTCGTCGGTTTCACACGGGCAAAGATTTGAATCGTTTGTTTAACCATTGTTTTATATGATATTTACGATGCATTCATTTGTTTTTTCATCCAACGCACCCGTTTAGCTTCACACGTTTTATTCACTTCTTTCTTTTTAGACTTCTGTGTGTACAGAGGTTGCTACGCGACCAATGACGTAACACGCACTGCAGAAGTGGTGTGCATATGGAAAGCCGTGAGGCATATGGCGCTCCCTTTGTGTCATTTATTTCCTAACCAAGCTAAAATATGGAACGCAAACGGGGCCAAATGTCTTTAAACGTATGGAAGGCCATGAGGGCCAAATACACGTGAATTTTAACACGTCAACAACACGTTAAATACGTGTATTTCACGCGTATTTAACGCGTATTTCACGCGTTAAATACGCGTGAAAAATCAACGCGTTAAATACGTGTATTTGACGTGTACTTCACGCGTGAAGTACGCGTTAAATACGCGTGAAATACGCGTTAAAAATCAGTTTGAACGGGTCATTGTCATTGGCTGCTGAGAACTTGGGTCAAACCATTTCTGTGAGCTTAAGGGGGTGTACCATTCATTTACTAAGATGCCACCATTTAACATGCTAGATCAGCTTATTCTGCCTTTTTAATTGGTTATTTTTGTATAATCTTTAGAAATAATATATTTGAATTGCAGCTTAATGAAAATATAATTTTATTTATATAATTTTTTATTTTTTTTTTTAAATAAACTTTTCACAACGCCCTTACCTTTACTGACAATAAAATGCAGCATTATAAGCTCACTGAATGTGAGTATGCTCTCATATGACCTGCAAAGTTTTTTCTCAGGTGTGTGTTGGGGTGGAGACACATAGGCTAACTGAAGTGTGTGACTAGAGATGATAGACCTGCTGCACAGTTTTGTTCTAAAGAAATAGTGCAGGGCAGCGTTTCCCAAAAGCATCGTAAGCTTAAGTTGATCGTAGCTCCATTGAAACCAATGGAGCTACGATCAACTAAGGCTTACGATGCTTTTGGGAAACACTACCCAGGTTAGTAATATAATTTTAAACTGATAATAATGTAGATGCTCTCTCGTGTTTGTGTCAGAACATGGGTGCGGAGCGCAAGCTCAAACCCTTTGTGACATACTGGATCGAAAATATGTGAAATAAGTTATTTCTAGTCGACTAGTACTAGTTCATTTAAGCCATTAGTGACTAATCACATTTAAATTCATTTAATTTCTTAAATACTGGAGAGAATAAACCATATTAATGAGCGTTTACACAATATCTATATAGCAAGGGCACGCATAAACCTTGCATTGAGAACTGGCAAAAGTAATGATTATGAAACTGGCAAAAAACAGCAAGGAGACATTTTAATTGTTTACTAATAAAACAAAAATTGACATTGCTGACTCTCATCATCTCCGCAGAGATGCACATTTCATTCGGATAGGCCTACATAATCAGAGAGTAGCCTATTTCTTTTCGCTTTGAATTATTTTGTTTAAAAAAAGACATATATTAGAAAGCTATATTCTGTTCTAATTCAATTCGGTAAATTAATATTTGATTAAAAAATTATTGAATTTTAGTAAATGTTCTTTTTTGTGCATCGATGTTGCGCTGTAGATTAGTTAAAGCTTGCTCGCACAGGCAATTCAGCCGATTTAATTTGATTTTCCGACATATGAAATGCATATCTATCTGCAGTGCGGCCTTTCTGCAGTTATTTACATAAATATAGCATATATATTAAGGTTAAGATCCAGAACAAAAATGAAACTGGCACGAATCTTTTGCTATGTGTTTGATAACGCACATGCAAGTACCCAGAATCTACAACAATCTATTATGCCACATTAAAGAGCGCCAAAACGGTATTTATTGCTATTAACGGTATTAATTTCTTAATGAAATGGACAGAATTTTAAATCTGAGTCTTTGTTCCATATCAAAAGCAACACAAAGCTTTAAGCCTTTTGCAATTTATTGAGTGGGAGGTGTCAACTGAAAAAGGCATATAGCCTGGGATTCGATATTGGTCTTATGAATGTGACCAAAACAGCAAGGAGACATTTTAATTGTTTATTAATAAAGTAATGTTTTCTGAATCGGTGTCGGCTGCAAAGATGAAGTTGACATTGACTCTCCTCGTCTCCTCATGGACACGCTTAGAGAGAGAATGAGCATTCCATTCGGTTTATTCTACATAAACAGAGAAGCCTATTTCTTTTCGTTTTGAATTATTTCGTTTTCGTTAAAGTAGATATTGCATGCTTTTTATAGAGAAATTCCCCATGTATGTGAGGCAAGCAGCCTATAAGCTGAGTTTCGGTTCATTTATTGTAAGCATTCCAGTTCACGCGCCAGTGATCGCGCTGGCACATGTCATGATTATATTTTCTACTATATTTGCTTCTTACTTATTACATCCAGGCAATTGGTTGATGAAACATTGATTAAAGTTAAGATACAATTTTTACAAAACGAAATTCACTTTAAAGAAAGGCTTTCTACAAAACAAAACTTAAGTGAATTTCGTTTTGTAAAAATTGTATCTTAACTTTAATCAATGTTTCATCAACCAATTGCCTGGATTTAATAAATAAGAAGCAAAATATAGCAGAAAATATAATCCTGACATAGATGCGCGGGCGCGATCACTCGCAGGTGAACTGGAGCGTGCCTTATAGGCTAAATGAACCGAAACTCAGCGTATAGGCTGCTTGCCTCACATACATGAGAAATATACAGAAAGCGTGAAATGTCTACTTTTAAACGAAATAATTCAATAGGCTACTCTCTGATTATGTAGGCCTAATCGAATGAAATGTGCATCTCTGCGGAGATGATGAGAGTCAGCAATGTCAACATTTTTGCAGCCGACACTGATTCAGAAAACATTAGTTTATTAATAAACAATTAAAATGTCTCCTTGCTGGTTTTTTTTTTTTTTTTTTTTTTTTGCCACTTTTATAATCATTACTTTTGCCGGTTCTTAATGCAAGGTTATATCTATATAGTAGGCTACCCAAGACTCCACAGAGTCATATAGATATTGCGTAAACGCTCATTAATATGGTTTATTCTCTCTAGTATTTAAGAAATTATATGAATTTAAATGTGAGTAGTCACTAATGGCTTAAATGAACTACTACTAGTCAACTAGAAATAATTTATTTCACATAATTTTGATACAGTATGTCACAAAGGTTTGAGCTTGCGCTCCGCACCCATGTTCTGACACAAACACAGAGGGAGCATCTACATTATTATCAGTTTAAAATTATATTTGTGTATGACTAAACTGTACTATTTCTTTAGAACAAAACTTTGCAGCAGGTCTATCGACTCAAGTCATATACCAATCTTCTTCAGTGTCCCACCCCAACACACACCAGAGAAAAAACTTTGCAGGTCATATGAGAGCATACTTGCATTCAGTGGGCTTACAATGCTGCATTTTATTGTCAGTAAACATAAGGGCGTTGTAAAATAAATAAAATAATAATAAAATAAAAAATTCATAAGTGGAAAAATTAAATCTATTTTTTCATTAAACAACAGTTTAAATATATTACATTATACAAAATGACCAAATAAAAGAGCAGAATAAGCTGATCAAGCATGTTAAATGGTGGCATCTTAGTAAATGAATGGTACACCCCCTTAAGCTCACAGAAATGGTTTGACCCAAGTTCTCAGCAGCCAATGACAATGACCCGTTCAAACAGATTTTTAACGCGTATTTAACGCGTACTTCACGCGTGAAGTACACGTCAAATACACATATTTAACGTGTTGATTTTTCACGCGTATTTCACGCGTTAAATACGTGTATTTAACGTGTATTTTTCGTGTGAAATACGCGTGAAATACACGTATTTAACGTGTTGTTGACGTGTTAAAATTCACGTATATTTGGCCCTCGTGGCCTTCCATAGTTATCCGTCGTGCTTGTCAGTCTCGTCGCCGAATGGAACATTTGGAGCGCCATAGACGTCACGTTCGGCAGACGCAGACGTGACGTTCAGTGAGACGAGCGCATGTTGCAACTTCATATTAAAGAGCTCGTCAGAACCCCATAAGGATCGAGCCATAGAGAGAGAGGCTGCGTCCAAAACCGCCTACTCAATGAGTAGGTACTTAATTTAAATAAGTACTTACTTAACGAGTGCCAAAAGAGTAGTACTTAACAGCCAAATCTCGTTGAGTATGCGAGATCGGAAAATAATCCGCCATGTTGATGTTATCATGTGACCTACGACATTATCACAAGTGCAACAACTTAAAAGATATTGGTGACAGGTTTAATTCTTCTATCTGTTAATATCTTGATATTAATAAACTGCTTATTTTGTGGTCTTGTTGAAGAAACAGCTGCCAGTAATTTTGTAATTGTAGTAGGCTACAACTAATAGGCCTATATTTTGGGTTAATTTAAAGTTCTTATATTTTTATAATGTGAGTTTATTTTTTGTTACAAATACCCAAATTCGTGTTAATATGTTAATTTCTTTATTTTATATGCAAAAATGTCCATCCACAAGAATAAATCAAAAATGTTCCCCTTTTTCTTGTTGAATTAGCTCTAGTTTCATCCCTCAGGCTTACAAATAATAAATAAAATAAATACTTTTATGCATTATGATGTATTCAAAATATTTAACCTTGTCATCATGTGTGTATATAATTTCAAACGATGATGTATACAAACACATTGTTGTTATTTTTTTTAATTTTTTTTTTCATTGTTATTGTTCATTGTTAAAGATACAACTGGTATTTTCCCTGATCTTGTGTTATTATAGGTCCTGCAATAAAATAAAGATGAGTGACAGGTGCACTAACACCTCACAGCACTACCCAGCCAGGAATGACATGTGGGGCCCAGATGATTGCTTCATGGGCGGCAAATGTGGGCCTCATTATGGGCTTGCACCCGGGATCCACATTGGGGCAAGCCGTGGAAGCCCAGACGTACTAAAAGTGGGACCTGTAAGGGTACTGCATGGGTCTTAATTGGGCAATTCATGTCAGACCCATTTGGGCCCCACCTGTCCAAAGGGGTCCAAAGTGGTCTTTGCAACATGGCTACACAGATGGGCTTTAAATGGGATCTGTAAGAGTCTTATGTGGGTCCTAACTGGGCAATTCATGCCAAACCCATTTGGGCCCCACCTGCCCAAAGGGGTTTAAAGTGGGTTTGCAACCGGGATCCACATGGGGGCCAGCCGTGGATGCCCAGATGGGTTTTAAGTGGGATCTGTAAGGGTCTTATGTGGGTCCTAACCGGGCAATTCATGCCAAACCCATTTGGGGCCCACCAGTCTGAAGGGGTTTAATGTGGGCTTGCACCCGGGATCCACATGGGGGCCAGCCGTGGATGCCCAGATGGGTTTTAAGTGGGATCTGTAAGGGTCTTATGTGGGTCCTTACTGGGCAATTCATGCCAAACCCATTTGGGGCCCACCAGTCTGAAGGGGTTTAAAGTGGGCTTGCACTCAGGATCCATATGGGGGCCAGCCGTGGATGCCCAGGTGGGTTTTAAGTGGGATCTGTAAGGGTCTTATGTGGGTCTTAACCGGGCAATTCATGACAGACCCATTTGGGCCCCACCTGCCTAAAGGGGTTTAAAGTGGGCTTGCACCAGGATTCAACCGTGAATGCCCATATGGGCTTAAAGTGGGCTCTGTCACAATATACGGTAAACTAAAAAATAAATTTTTCAAAAAATCTCTGAAAAAAAAACTCTCCAAAAATACAATACAAAATACACTCATTATATAATACATTGAACAACAAACATAATCTTTAACAATTTAAATTTTACAAAAACAAAAACATCTCTCCAAAAAATACATCCAAAACAGTCATGGCGTTTGTGTTGTCGATGTTCTTTTTTACCCATAGATATATGAGCAATATCACACTCATAGCCGTGCGATATGGCTGTATATCAGTACGCTGTGATTCGTCCGTAGGCATGAGGCCGCAGGCCGAGTGCCGTAGGTAATCACTGCATGCTGATATACAGCCATACCGCACGGCTATGAGTGTGATATTGCGTTTATACAATAGTTTGACGGCATGAGTGTGTAAATAAATAAGAACAACAACGGAGTGTCTTTAAAACCCTCTTTTGTGCAGCACTACTTCCTTCCGCCACGGATTCATATCTCAAGTTGTCAGTTGGACCAAGCCTCCGTTACTAACTCTAAAACGTCACTTTAGAACTAGTAACGAAGGAACGTCGAGTCGCTTCATTGAAACACATTGAATTTTATACAGTATTAGAGAGAGAGATAGAGAGAGAGAGAGAGAGAGAGAGAGAGAGAGAGAGTGAGAGAGAGTAGGCTATTACCTGTCTGATATATTGCATTACATTCATTCTTCAAGTCAATGTCCATAATATTATATCCATTATAAAAGTCAGTTTGAATGTCCTCTGAGGAAAAGATCTTTGTATAAAGGTGCGTTCACGCGGCCTTGTAATTCCTGTAGTTACGAGATTCTAGCTTGTAAAAAGCGTTCACGTCCTCGTAGAGATCGTAATTACAGCTTGTAAGCTGGTAGTTTTCTGAGAGCTCCCACATGTTCCACATGGCCGCTGTACCACCTGACCACTGTAGATTCATTTAGGTGTTGATAGTGGTGTCATGGAAATGCATAATTCCTAGTCCAAGGACCAAAAGGACGTGAACAGCTCCGAATATAACGTCACGTGTTGTCATTTCAAGATTCCGTTAAATACGAGGTGACGTGAACGCAGCTTTATACTGCGTTCACAACTTGAGATATGAATCCGTGGCGGAAGGAAGTAGTGCTGCACAAAAGAGGGTTTTAAAGACACTCCGTTGTTGTTCTTATTTATTTACACACTCATGCCGTCAAACTATTGTATAAACGCAATATCACACTCATAGCCGTGCGGTATGGCTGTATATCAGCATGCAGTGATTACCTACGGCACTCGGCCTGCGGCCACGTGGTATATCTGGGAGCTTTCAGAAAACTCCCAGCTTACAAGCTGTAATTACGAGCTCTACGAGGACGTGAACACTTTTTACAAGCTAGAATCTCGTAACTACAGGAATTACGAGGCCACGTGAACGCACCTTAACACCACAGCGCTAAAAACAACTTCCTTTGCAAAAGTTCCTTTCAATTTAAAAGTCTCTTGTGCTTCACTGACTCATTCCTCCTGTAAAGTGTTGCCGCCATCTAATGGCGTATTAATGTAACTTTCACTCAATCCATATTACTTACTAATGGACATATTTATATAAAATAATATTTATTGAACAACAAATAAGCACAATTGTACATTTCAGTCAAACAAAGCACTAGTTATTGGCATAAACATTTAAGCTTGTATGTGGGTTTTACAAATATTTAACGAATGAAAAGGATTTTAAAGAGCTTGTGACAAAACCTCTTAACTCCATTGGATCCTCAAACTGTCAATCAAACCTCATTACATTGATCCGCCTCCCCTTGTGAATGAAGTGCGCACGCAGTTTGGACATCTCCTCTATGCAATGCCAAGGTAAATAAAGATCTGATGTTTGAAAAAAAAAAAATTGTAAAGCGTTTTCTTTACTCAAAAAACCCTATGTTTATAAAGTTTAATGTTTTACCTATTTGAAGAGCGGAGAAGAGTCTTCGTCTGATATGTCCCGTCTAGTTGAAGCCAATATGCTATATATAATGATGTAACATAACGTTGTTTATTATTATCAAATTTAACATAGCACAATTCGACCTGCTCTGGAACAAATAATAGATTAATAAAGACCAAAGATTGCCTGTTCTATGTACTCAAATTGAATAATGTCTCATGTTTAACCACTAAAAGAGCCAGCGGCAAATCCACGAAGCACTGGCCGAGATTAAGCTGTTCTCGGCAGTTACAGAAGCACTGAATGGCCGCTGACGCCCTGGAGCTCACATCCCCGAAAACGTCAAAACAAGTTGTAAAATAGGCACTGTTATTAAATATGAGTCACATATTTCAGGTCTAAACAACTACATTCTTGCCTAAAAACTATTAAAACTACAGTTTGTGGTACAACAAGTAGTATTTGTAAAAATTGCGGTTGATTTGGTTGGCCGCCATGACGGTCACTTCAAGCGGAGTGATACAAACGGTAGGAGGAGTGCTGTTATCGCTGAAATATCGCATGGCTATCAGCCAATCAGATTCGAGAACCAGACAGAACTGTTGTATAAATATATATAAGACCCATATGCGTTCCCAGTTCAAACCCATGCCAACTTGGCCCATAAATATATCATGCAAGACCCATATATGTTTTCCCAGTTCAAACCCATGCCCACTTGACCCATAAAAATTCTATGCAGGACCCATATGTGCATTCCCAGTTCAAACCCATGCCCACTTGACCCATAAATATGCCATTCAAGACCCATATATGTATTCCCAGTTCAAACCCATGCCCACTTGGCCCATAAAATTTCTATGCAGGACCCATATGTGCATTCCCAGTTCAAACCCATGTCCACTTGGCCCATAAATATGCCATTCAAGACCCATATATGTGTTCCCAGATCAAACCCATGCCCACTTGGCCCATAAATATGTCATGCAAGACCCATATATGTGTTCCCAGTTCAAACCCATGCCCACTTGGCCCATAAAATTTCTATGCAGGACCCATATGTGCATTCCCAGTTCAAACCCATGTCCACTTGGCCCATAAATATGCCATTTAAGACCCATATATGTGTTCCTAGATCAAACCCATGCCCACTTGGCCCATAAATATGTCATGCAAGACCCATATATGTGTTCCCAGTTCAAACCCATGCCCACTTGGCCCATAAAAATTCTATGCAGGACCCATATGTGCATTCCCAGTTCAAATCCATGCCCACTTGGCCCATAAATATGCCATGCAAGACCCATATATGTGTTCCCAGATCAAACCCATGCCCACTTGGCCCATAAAAATTCTATGCAGGACCCATATGTGCATTCCCAGTTCAAACCCATGCTCACTTGGCCCATAAATATGCTATGCAAGACCCATATATGTGTTCCCAGATCAAACCCATGCCCACTTGGCCCATGCCTGTCCCTTATGGGGCCCATGTAATCAGCTCATATGGGCTTCCTATGTGGGACTTGTACTACAAAACCTACATGGGACCTGCTGATTTCACCCAGCCAAAGCCCATGCCCACACAGTACCCATGGAACCCGTAGTTAACCCATCTGGGCCCCACGTGTCATTGCTGGCTGGGCAGTAACTCCATAACCCTACCTAGTGCGCTTTCCCTCAGTGTTAGCAATGTATGCACAGAGGAGACGTCAGCAGCTGCTCGAAGATCTCACCTTTGAAGAAGACTGTTGATTTTATACTCAAAAAATTTAAGTAAAATCTACTTGAAATTAAGATTACCTCAGAATGAATTTATTTGCTAGCACACCCCAACATTAACCCAAAACTTAATTATATTACTTTTCATATTACTTCTATAGTAAAACAAGAAAAATGAAATGTTTTGTTATATGACAGCTGTGCATAAACACACACTAGACAAATACAGCTGATGTGAATACATCTCCATTTACAGTCAATGTAAGCATGAAGTAATAAAATATATAAATTTACTGATAATAGCATAATTAAAGTAAGTAAAGAATTAATAAAAGTAATAATGACAATAATTAAATAAATGCATGTACATGTCAACAACACACGAAACAAAGCTTTATTCAAATGTATTGATCTAACAATCAGGTATTTACAGTCCTGGTGCCATCTCACACATTTGTGCCGATTCTGCAGCTTTATTCTGATGAAGCAGCTGATGAATAGCTAGATGCTCTTGCTGGCTCTGGACTCACTGAGGATGAAGAAATCACATCAACATCAGGTCAGATGAGGCACAAAGGGCAGGAGGAGTGATGGAGAGTCTCATCCATGACACTGAACCATTCCCAGGATCTGCTGTGGCTCTCCATCCTCACTGCTCACACCTGTCTGAGGACATTCACATCCTACAAAAATACACAATCATACAAAAGCAGTCATTTTAACAGCA
The DNA here is from genome assembly GCF_024489055.1 of Chanodichthys erythropterus. Taxonomy (NCBI): domain Eukaryota; kingdom Metazoa; phylum Chordata; class Actinopteri; order Cypriniformes; family Xenocyprididae; genus Chanodichthys; species Chanodichthys erythropterus. The sequence continues at coordinate 8,700,148 of NC_090238.1, read as the reverse complement.
CAATGTCATCTGATTTCTGCTTTAGAAGTAACAAAATGATCTTACTTTAAATTTTTGTTTCAGGTTTTCCTTTTTTTTTTTTTTTCACAAATGCCGCCATCACCTTGTCTTGCAGGTCCTGCTCCACCACAAAGCTCTGCAACAAATGCACTGACATCAAGAATCAGAAAAGTGCTGTAATAACTCTGTTTGAAATTACAATAATTAAAATAAAATACAACTTTGTATTAATTTTTGTCCCTGTAACATCAGACAAGACTCAAGTTTCCTCTGAGATTTATGTGCTCAAATCTACAAATCCTTAAAGGACATCGAGTACAGAGGTTTACTAACAAGAAAAACTACGCTGCTATCTTCTGTGCCGGGGTTTGTTTTGTGCAGGTGAAGAGACGGGACTTCACTTCTGCATGTGCTTCGAGAAACGCGTTAATTTTATTTTATTTTAGACTGGAGGATTATCATCCTGGCGATATGATGGAGTTCAACATTGTAATACATCTGTAAATTATTATATTAAATTAATAAACTTACACACGCTATGCTTCTTCACCGTTTTTACTTGAATCAATTTCAACACTTATAAATACAAATTATGTACACATGCATACAGTCTCACACTTACACAAAACAGTTTTGAATTATGTGCTGGTAATGTAAATACTCCAATTTCATGCATGCCATGTATGTAAACTTATATATAGGCCTACATTCAAGTTCACACAACTACATAATCATGGCGTCATATACATCCTCACACTATCAGTGAATGGGCACGGAATAAACTCATAACACAGAATTAATGAATAAAGGATAACATGAAACACATACAGTACACTATATGTTTGGCCGCCAGCAGGAGACATGATCACGGATCCGTCAGAGATGCAGCTCGATGAAGACTTACGGTGCACATTTTAAGTTTTGTGTTTGATTATTACATTTGCTAACTACCAAATCAGTCGTGATGAGAAATGGCTATATCACGTAACGTTAGTGTGGACGGATATTAACGCGTGTGACATACGCTTGATCAAAGTTTATTCGTTTCTGTTATTAGTAATCAGTTACTCCTAGATGACCAATAGCTTTGCTATTGACTGATTCGTGATAATAATCTGTACAATATTGTGATCTGAGCACATGTCGTTACCTAACCTAATCTATAGACCACTTTGGAGCAGACGTCACAATGACATCACTTGCAGCTGCGCGCGCATAGTGGTTGCAGAAAAATAGCGGTAGCAATTGGAGGAAAATAAGAGAAAAATGTTTTGTTGTGCCTCTGGATGTTGGAATCGGAATGTAAAAAATATAGTCTTCATTTTTAAAGAAAACCATAGTTGAAAACGTCCTTTGAAGCTAAACGGAGACGTTTCACAGACTGGACTGATGACACCTGCAAGGATTAGTCTACTATTAAAGCAGGAATTTGATGTAAACAGTAAGTCTACATAATATTCACATATGCAGTTCAGAAGACATACATACATAGCAGTTACAGCATTGAAATAATATTTAAACCTATAACATTTCACATAGATAACTTTTAAACAGTCTATACAATTTTAATTTCACAATTCGGACTTTTTTCTTGCATTTGCGTGTTTATTACTCCCAGTTCGGACTTTATTACTCGCAATTGTGAGTTTATTTCACAATTCTGAGGGGAAAAAAGTCAGAATTGCGGGATAAATTGCAATTCAGAAAAGACAGAATAACGAGTATATCTCACAATTGTTTTTCTTTGTAAGAAATGTGAGATATAAACTCAGATTTGCGAGAAATAAAAGTCAGAATTGTGAGATATAAACTCGGAATTAACTTTTTATTCTTTTAATTAATGACAAACAAAAACAAAACAAAGTTGTACGCGTCAAGAGACTTATATGCTTTTAGCTTCTCCTGAGTATAGGCTATACACTTGAGGTGTCAATCAGGTAAATATATATCTCTGGCCACTGGATGCTTGGCCATTTCGTTTCATCATTTAACCACTGACAAGGTGCTATGGCATACGGATCCGTAAGCTGTATCCCACTCGGTAATGTTAATTTTTTTGAAATAACAGCTTATCGCTGAGTGAAGCTGCTGTGATATGCTGACAACATTTTAAAAAAATAACAAATCAAAATATTCTATAATGTTTCTAAATCTTAACTACTTTGAACCGCTTCGTCGTAACTCTCTAGTCGTACTGGTTATCACTCCAGGGTTTTCTGCAACCATGATGCGCGCGCATCCCGAATGTTTACAAACAGTAAATAGGCCGCATCTCAAACAAGCCTATTGTGATCTGAGCACATGTCGTTACCTAACGTAATCTATAAGCTAACACTGTCTCTGTCCTGTTCTCCACTACTTCTCCTCACACAACAGCTCAATTTGTCTCTTTTGACCGTTATTCTGTCTAATTCTGGCCTGTCCCTGCTCTCTTGACTACATAGCAGGCTACTTGTATGGCTGTGATTACCCTAGCTGCTCCACATACACCCCAAATCCTGCTCTCCCACTAACTGGATCTCTAGATCCATCTGTAAATACAATCATAGTACTCTCACTGATTAAATTAAGATATTCCACTATTGTTGGTGTAACCTTCCACTTATCTTTTTCCTGAAGGAAAGCAAAATCAATATTAATTTCGGGCAGCATCCAATAGGGCATAGGTAACCATCTTGCATGCTTTACAATATCTCCCTGTTCCATGCTCATCTTCCTAGCCCACTGGTTTACTTTGACAAAAAATATATTGTATTTACTGTCTCCAGTAAACTCTTGTAACAGACACCTTGCTGGGAAGGTATGATTACACCCACTAAGTTTTGCCCAGTACTGTAACCCTAACTTAATGCGTCTTAACCATAAGGGCATTTCTCCCATTTCAATAAGCAGGGCAGGGACTGGGGAAGTTCTGAAAGCCCCACAACAAAGCCTCAAAGCCTTTGCCTGCAACACATCTAACCTATCGAAAACAGATTTAGAAGCAGACCCATACACAAAACACCCATAATCCAGAACAGATCTGATCATGGCCTGAAAAATTAACACCATCGTCTCCCTATTTGCCCCCCATTCACACCCAGCCAGGCTTCTCATAACATTCAAAACCTTTTCACTCTTCAACAGAATTTTACCTACATGCACAGCCCAAGGCCCAATCCCAATTCTACCCCTTACCCCTTCCCCTTTCCCCTTACCCTTTGTTTTGCGCGTTCACGTGAAGGGGTAGGGGTGTCCCAATTCTCATTTGGTTGGAGGGGAAGGGGTAGGGGGAATGGCCAGGTAGCCCTTCAAACGAAGATTTCTTGGGACCACACTTCAGACGAAGGGGTATGATAAATTTCCAACATGGCCGACCAAGCGAGCAGAGAGACCCATAAATCTAAGTATTTTTTTTACGGTAAACAGTATTTTAGTAATAAATAATCACTTGTTTTATGTTGCCTTTAATCTTGTGTTCATGTATACGGTTACGTTCTCCGAAAAAAGATTTGTTAAAATCGCTATGAAAACAGTTCGCTAATGTTTTTTACATTGTGATAGTTCCACAACAATTTTGTTTATATTTTATTGAAACCCGCGTTGATTTGACAACATAAATTCAAATCCGGTGGCAGCTAACTTGTCTTTTTGCCGCATGCCTGATTAATGTATTGTTTTGTTGTGGTTACGTCCATAAATACGTGTACGTTACATGATATAAACAAAAAGTGCATTCAGTTTGCGTGCTTATTCATCAGTATTATATGTTCTGTATCAACCAGGGACTCCTGAGGAAACACGCAGAGGAAACATTTTTTTAGCGCAACCCTTTTTATTAACGAGACCCATAAGCATATACAACCATGTAGCTAAACAAGCCAAAACGAATTATTAAAAACGAAACTGAAGGTAAACCTGCGTTGCTCTCATAATGGTTAACGTTACCTCTCTCTTTTGGTGAAGTGGAGCAGCTGCTCTTGCTCAATGGCACGGATTGCACTATGGACTATTGTACCTTTTGTATATTTTTTTTTAACAGTATTTTATTTTTTATAATGAACAAGCTGCGATGTCAGGTTTCCACTGCTTTGTTGTGTGTGTGTGAGGCGCGGGCGCGATCAAACAGCTGTCATTGCAGGGGACTTGCCTCATCGTCATGGCAACGGTTCGTGGCCAGGTCAGATTACGTGAGTTTGTTGCCGTCTGTTGGAAAACTGTTCACACCGCGCAGACATTCCACGACCCGACAAACGCCGATTAAACATGTTCAGTCGGGTGAAAACCGACTCCAACAGACGCCAACAGGGGTATCACACCGATCCAACAAACTCCAACAGACGAGTGTTGTCGGTGCGGTGTGAATTGGCCTTAAGAAGTGTGTGATAAGCATCGGCGCATCTATGACGTAGGAGCTAGTGACGACTTATGATGACGTGTAACGGTCTAGTAGTGGTGTCCCAATTCGTAGGGGAATATTTTCAGCCCTACCCCTTGACACTCTGTTTCAAGGGGCAAAGGGAAAGGGTAGGCGTAGGGGTAAGGGGAAGGGGAAGGGGTATAAAATAGAATTGGGATTGGGCCCAAGTCATGCGCTCTTCAAACCAAATACCTAAAAATTTAAAAACCTTCACCTTCTCCAATGGAGACCCATACATACACAGCCCCAATTTAGGTAACTTTCTTTTAAAACCAAATACCATATATTTAGTCTTAGAAGCAGAGATTTTAAAGACCCATGTATCCCCCCATTCCTCTATAGTGACTAATGCTCTTTGAATCTTTTTTAAAACAAACTTTACTGTAGAAGAGGAAAGTCAACTGCGCCATCTCCTGGACACTTTTAGGCATTCAGGTCACCATAGTTATCATGCACTGATCACGCGAAGGGACAGCCAATCAAACCACTGCATTGTAGGGTGACTGTTCAAATAGAACCGTTAGTTTCGTTTTTGCTCTGTCAGAAAGAGATGGTTTGTGTTTGTTTTTCTGCTGATTCCTGTCGAAGTTGTGTGCGTTAATGACCAAAAACCACACTTACAACTATACACAACCATGCTCAAGATATACATTGTATACCAATGTAACCTGTGAACTTGAAGAACATTAAAGTAACCTAACTGGACTTCCTGTCTCCGTGTCCTTACCGACACTCCATGGCGATGACCAAGTTAACCTAAGAACTAGCACACCTTTCCTACAAAATTGGTCCTTCGAGCCGGAGACGGGTCATTACCATGGCAACTCCAGAGTCTGAAATCTCCAAATCAGCTCCTGCCTCATCCCAACGTCCACGCAGAGCAATCCAGAGGCCTGGCTACCTAGACGACTACGTAGTCAACTATGCTGGGAACCCAACAGATCAGGCTTTTAAACCGAAAGAGAAGGTAATGGTGACTTCGACCCCCATCTCCACTCACCACCCATTCGGAACAGCTGGTTCATCAGAGGACTTTATGCTGCAGATAATGGAAATTACAAGGCAACAGAGTGAGACTGCTAGACGCCAAACAGAACTCTTAGAGAAAGTCCTTCTACACAGCACTCCTCAAGCATCTGTCCACTCCTCACGAGCATCATCCCGGCATCAGACACCTAGGACCCAGATCCTGAAATCAGTGGAGAAGGGACAGCTGAAATCCAATGCCAGCCCTGATGATGTTACCCCAGATCGTCATCCTTGGCCACAGACTACTAAACCCCAACCCACCTTTGTTGAGGAGCTGTCACAAGTGCTGAGAAAAACCCAAATCAGAGACACTCATTTCCAGTCACCACCTCCAGTGAGTAGAGAGACTAGCCTGTCGACACACCATTACGCATCACCATGCTGCAGCCCCTTATCAGATCCAGCTAGAACCCATGTGCATACCAGCTCAGAGCCCTGGATGAAACCATTACCTCCTCTCCCTTGAACAGAGAACAAGCCAAACCACCCAGCTCCCTTTCTATCAAGTATCACCCCCGGAGCCTTATCCAGCACACAGTCAGTTTGCTCCAGAGACAATGCCAAGAACTTCACAACCAGTTACAACATCTCAGCTTAGGGCTGATGCTGTGCCCTACACCCCCCATCACTCATCATACTGGTTTCCAACCGTAGAAGGTCCCACCTTCCCAGATTTCATTAAAGAGGACAGAGCCCAATACGTGGAACTTAGGATTGCTCTGGATAACCTACTCCACCCCCAATTACCAGAGCATTATAAGTACTCCATCCTTCTTAAGCATGTAAAAGTCCCTAATGCTCACAGACTGGTGTTGGCACATGCAGAGTCAGTTATGCCATACACTAATGCCTTGCAAGCCCTTGATAGAAGGTATGGTCGGCCCTACCAGTTTGTTCTGAAGGAAATAGAGGCTTTAGAGAACCTGCCACCTATCCGTGCTGGTGATGAGCGGGCATTCGATGACTTTTCCATTCAGGTTCAAGCCATAGTAGGTATGCTCAAAGCCCTAAAGGGGGATGGGATTGAAGAACTGCACAGTGGGTCAAATGTGAAACGCCTTCTTAACCGTCTTCCTCGTTCACAACAGACCCAATTCAGGAGGCATCACCTCAAGAGAAACCCAGATAAGACGAAGTTCTCACTCCTCGAGTTTGCAGAATGGCTGCAGCTAGAAGCCAACTGTATGGAATTTGACCCAATTGATGAGACAAGAACCATAAAGCGAGATCCAAGGGCAGTAATTCGTGGACAAAGTAACAAACCACCATACTGCATGGCGTGGAACAAAGACAGGTCATGGAACCACTTACCAAAACCAAGGCAGTGCATCCTAAAGTACCCACCAAGCCCAAAGCCATCTGTCCATATTGCAGTGCAGAACATTACCTCAGTCAGTGTACAGCATTTACAGCATTAACCAAAGAGCAAATGGTTGGTTGGATCAAAGATAATAAACGGTGCTGGAAATGTGCACGCTCCCACCTGGCCAAAGAATGTGACCTAAAAAAGCCTTGCCACCTTTGCCAAGCCAAACACCTGTCCATACTCCATGACATTAACCAAAGAAAAGGTGAGATTACCAGTGAGAGCAATAGCCTTTACAACTCCACTACAGAAACTCTGTACTTAGACCAACCTCGCTGCGGTGGGAAAGTGTTCCTGAAAGTTGTTAAGGTTACCATCCATCACCAACACAAAGCTTTGGACACATTTGCTGTACTTGATGATGGCTCAGAGCGCACCATATTGCTCGCCACAGCTGCACAACACCTCGGATTAAAGGGCAAACCAGAACAACTGAATTTACGAACGGTGCATCAAGACATCAAGACACTGCATGGTACTTCTGTCAACTTCAGTTTATCCACCCTAAGTGACCCCAGGAAAAGGTTTAACATTCAGGGGGCCTTTACAGCAGATCAATTTGGACTAGCAGAATACACCTACCCACTGAATACCCTGCAGAAAAGGTACAGACACCTCAGAGGGTTACCAATCCCACCTCTGCTCAAAGCTTGTCCCTTACTGCTTATTGGTTCAGATCACACTGAGCTCATCACCCCAATTGAACCAGTGCGACTGGGTCCACCTGGCGGTCCAGCTGCTGTCAGAACTCGCCTTGGCTGGACCTTACAAGGCCCCTCCAAATATCTGCAGGATCAACTCTCAGTCTCACAGTGTTTGTTCACATCTAACTGCTCCCCATCTGCAGAATTATTTCGTAAAGTTGAAAAGTTATGCCAGATGGACATCCTGCCTTACCGAAGTAAAAAGACTGTGATAAGGTCACAACAAGACCAAGAAGCACTGAACATGCTGGAGACACAGACAGTGCGCGTGGAAGTGGATGGAGTTGAACGCTACGCCACCCCGCTTTTGAGAGTTAAAACCATGCCTTTGTTACATGCTTCAAAGGATGCTGTGATGGGTCACCTCCGTAACACTGAACGTCGGCTAGTCAAGGACCTGGAACTAGCTAACAGGTACCAAGAAGAGATTGAAAAACTGGAGAAAGCAGGTTATGCCACTAAAATACCATCTCAAGAAGCAGGTTTGTCTACAGAGTCATGGTATCTGCCCCACCATATTGTGACACACAATGGAAAACACAGAGTGGTGTTCAATTGCTCATACACCTACAATGGGGAAAACCTAAACAAGCAGCTGTTACCTGGACATACACTGGGACCCTCTCTCCTTGGAGTGTTAATCCACTTTAGAGAACATCGAGTAGCCATCAGTGGAGACATAAAAGGGATGTTCCATCAGGTCTGCCTGCTCCCTAAAGACAGACCCCTTCTGAGGTTCTTGTGGCGGGACCTAAATCCTGGAAACCCACCTGACATTTACGAGTGGCAGGTCCTTCCATTCGGCACGACCTGTAGCCCCTGTTGTGCGACATTCGCAGTACAGCGACATGTTTTCACCCATTGCCAGCAGGGTGATAAGTTACGACAGTCAGTTGAACGCTGCTTTTATGTTGACAACTGTTTACAGAGCACTGCCTCCTCAGTTGAAGCCCGTGAGCTAATTGATGGATTAAGGTCCCTACTGGCTTCAGGTGGATTTGAAATCCGTCAGTGGGCAAGCAATGAGACCTCAGTGATTGGCCATCTTCCCAAAGAGGCTAGATCAGAGAACACTGAGTTGTGGATTTCCCGCAGTCAATCAGACCCTCAAGAAATGACATTGGGATTAAATTGGCATTGCGTACCAGACACCCTCCATTATCGCCATCGACTGCTATCCTACCACGAGGTAACAATGCGAAACATCTACCGGATCCTCGCCAGCCAGTACGACCCTTTGGGTTACATAATACCTTTCACAACTAGGGCTAAAATCCTTGTAAGACAACTGTGGGTGAAGGAACGGGAATGGGATGACCCCCTTCTTCCTTCTGAACTACTGACAGCCTGGCAAACATGGGAAGCAGAATTAGAACATCTACCCCTAATCACCATACCCCGATGTTATGTGTCAGCAAAATTAGATGTCCCAGAGGTGGAGCGAGAACTTCACATATTCTGTGACGCCTCTGAGGCAGCCTATGGGTCAGTAGCATACCTCCGTATTGAACACCAAGGTCAAGTTGAGCTTTCATTCGACCATGCCAGGTCTAGAGTATCTCCAAAAAGGCAACAATCAATGCCTAGGCTTGAACTCTGCGCCGCTCTCACTGGAGCACAGTTAGCCAAGCTACTCCATAATGAGCTCTCACTGGAGATCAGAAACACATTCTTGTGGAGTGACTCAACAACAGTACTTACCTGGCTGAAATCAGAGACCTGCAGATTCAAAGTTTTTGTAGGCACCAGAGTAACTGAGATACAAGAACTTACTGAAGGTCATTACTGGCGCTATGTAGATTCAGAAAACAACGCTGCAGATGACATCACACGTGGCAAAACCCTGCTTGAATTATCTCAACCCAACCGATGGTGTAAGGGACCGGACTTCCTCTACCTACCACCTGAATCATGGCCAGAGAGTCCTGCCATTGTACTGAATGAGGACCCAACTGAGCTTCGTAAAGCAAAGTTTTGTGGCCTCACTTTGACTGAACCTGGATCGCCAATGCCAGATGCTACCCAGTTCTCAACCTTTGAGGAACTTTTGGAAGCTACTTGCAGATCCATGCAAGGGGCGGCGGGAGAAACAGGTGACCCAGGAGCACTGGAGTACCAGCAGGCAGAAACAAGTCTATTGAGGCAAGCCCAATTAGATAGTTTCCCCACAGAATATCAGGCTCTTACAACTGGTAAGCTGATATCTTCATCCAGCCGTTTGCTCACATTGTCACCAGAAATGGATGAAACGACTGCACTCATCCGTGTAGGAGGACGACTACGCCAAGCGTCCCACTTGAGTTACAGTACTGCACATCCCATAGTTTTGGACCCAAAACACCCTATTACCCGCCTCCTCATAAAGCAATATGATACCAAACTCTGCCATCCTGGGCCAGAAAGGGTCTTTGCAGAAATTCAAAGATATTATTGGATCCTCAGAGGGAGAGAAGCAATACGGCGCCAAAGGTGTCGAATGCCAAAGGTGGAGAGCAAAACCTAACATTCCAAAAATGGCAGAACTTCCCCCCGCCAGACTTCACCTAATGAAACCAGCCTTCTACTCCACAGGGATAGATTGTTTTGGCCCATTCCTGGTAAAACGAGGAAGAAGCAATGAAAAGAGGTGGGGAATAATTTTTAAGTACATGACTACCCGCTATGTCCACTTAGATCTACTGAGTAACATGGATACAGACTCCTTTCTGATGGCTCTTAGGCCCATGGTTGCTCGACGTGGAACTCCTTCCGAAATCCTAGCTGATCAGGGCACTAATTTCCGAGGGGGTGATAAAGAACTGCAGACAGCTTTCAGTTCCATGAGTCCACATCTTCAAACCCAATTAGCAAAACAGAAGATACAGTTCAATTGCAACCCCCCAAATGCCCCACATTTCGGTGGTATGTGGGAGCGTGAACTCCGCTCAGTTAAAACTGCCCTACATACCATAGTAGGGTCTCAGACCCTGACAGAGGAAGTCCTCAGAACACTTCTTATAGAAGTTGAGGCTATACTTAATGCAAAACAACTGGGGTATGTCTCTTCTGATGTAGCGGATCTAGATCCGGTGACCCCAAACTACCTGCTGATGGGGCGGCCAGATGCATCACTACCGCAGGTGATTTACCCAGAATCCGAAATTCTTAGTCGGAAAACATGGCGGCACTCACAAGTATTGGCAGATCAGTTTTGGACAAGTTTTATTAAGAATTACTTGCCAACCCTGCAACCACGTCAAAAATGGATGAGTGACACCAGCAACCTCACACCTGGGACTGTTGTGATGATAATTGACCACCAACTTCCCCGAGCACTTTGGCCCGTTGGCAAAGTAGTAACCATATACCCTGGATCAGATGGGCGTGTCCGTTCTGCAGAGATTGAAGTGAAGAACAAGCACTACCATCGACCAGTATCTCGTCTCATCACACTACCCGCCATCCCAGATTATGGCCATGCAGCAGACTAAACAAGGAGGATAGAAAGTACATTTGCATAGCAAATGTAGGGGCGGCTGTAGAAGAGGAAAGTCAACTGCGCCATCTCCTGGACACTTTTAGGCATTCAGGTTAACAAGCATCCAGGCCACCATAGTTATCATGCACTGATCACGCGAAGGGACAGCCAATCAAACCACTGCATTGTAGGGTGACTGTTCAAATAGAACCGTTAGTTTCGTTTTTGCTCTGTCAGAAAGAGATGGTTTGTGTGTTGTTTTTCTGCTGATTCCTGTCGAAGTTGTGTGCGTTAATGACCAAAAACCACACTTACAACTATACACAACCATGCTCAAGATATACATTGTATACCAATGTAACCTGTGAACTTGAAGAACATTAAAGTAACCTAACTGGACTTCCTGTCTCCGTGTCCTTACCGACACTCCATGGCGATGACCAAGTTAACCTAAGAACTAGCACACCTTTCCTACATTTACATTTCACCCTCTTTTCCAAATGGCCCCGTCATCTGCAAATAAAGATAACCCGAATCCTTTCTCTATATTACCAAATATATCATTAATTATTATGTTGAATAAAACTGGACTGATAACACTACCCTGTGGGGTTCCATTCTCTATTTCCACAGTTTTTGAACTATCACTACCAACCTTCACTTGAATTGTTCTTTTCATTAAAAAATCCTTAATCCAATTAAACATTCGTCCCCTAACTCCCAAGTCAAAAATTTTAATAATGAAACCCTCTTTCCACAAAGAATCATAAGCCTTCTCAATATCTAGGAATACACTCACTACTATTTCCTTATTTCTAAATGCCCTTTTAATATCCTGATCTAAAACTGCAATTGATTCCATTGTAGATCTTCCATTCCTAAAGCCATTCTGTACATCAACTAAGAGTCCTCTAGATTCTAAAAAATATACCAATCTATTAGTTACCATCCTCTCCATAATCTTACAGATCACTGCTGTGAGTGCTATAGGACGATATGAGCTAGGGTCAGATACCTCTTTGCCTGGCTTCAATATAGGGACCACAACTGCATGTTTCCACTCCTTGGGCAAATTACCCTCTGCCCACACAGTATTAAACAAAGCTAAGATTTCTTCAAGTACAATATCATCCAGATGTTTAAATAACTCATAAGACAGCCTATCTCTCCCCGGAGTAGTATTTGCCCCAGACATAATTGCATCCTTCAATTCTTTAATATTAAAAAACAAATTAATAGGATTTTCATTTTCTAAACTCCTCTCCAACTTCCACTGATTAACTGCCAACAACTCAGCCCTCTTCCTACATCTCTCAATCCCCATTCTCTCTGATCTATGCACTGCTTGAAAACTCTCAACTCACATATCAGCTTTTTCCTTATTGGAAACTGCTACCACTTCACCCTTCTGTAATACTGACATTGGTCTTCTTTTATTCACCCCTGACATTCTACGTACAGCTGACCCAAATGCCTTACTGGAGTCTCAGGACCTAACGTACCACAGAACTTCCTCCAACTATTTCTCTTTGCATCCTTGATAACTCTTCTTGCTACTGCTCTTAGACACTTGTACTCCATTACATTGACCAACATTGGATACTTTCTTACTCTTCTATATGCTTTATTCCTATTCCTTACAGCTTCATCACATTCTTTATTCCGCCAAGGAACCATCATATGGGACCTAGGTTCCTGTTTCATAGGAATGGTATAACAAGCAGCTTTGTGCATCATAAGACTAATGGAAGTGTTCCAGCTATCTACAGAACCCTCACTATCAACCTCTCCTGCTAAGCTTTGAGCTTTCTCCTGAAATTTATCCCATTTGGCCTGAGAAAAGTTATATCTAGGGACTTTCTTTTCAACTTCTCTTCTCAAATCCCTACCAAACCTGCATAAAATTGGATAATGATCACTACCCAGTGTGTAGAAATCTATAACATTACATTCACCAATTCTAGCTAAATTTGATGACGCAATTGATAAATCTATATATATAGGTATTATTCACAATATGATACCTAGTCGGCCTACCATCATTTAACACTACCAATTCATATTTATCTAGAAATTCTTTTACAACAATACCATTTTTATCCCTGTGATCACTCCCCCATATTGGATTATGCGCATTAAAATATCCAATCCATATAACTGGATACCTTACCCTCTCCATTATCTCATCAAAATCTGACAATAGCAAAGATTGACAGGGGTTATAATAATTTATCACAGTAATAGAATTGAGACTGCTCCAAACCTCCACAGCCAAGCATTCAAGATTAGAATTAATCTCAACTTTTCTATACTGTAACCCAGTCTTGACAAAGGTTGCACAACCCCCACCTGATCTATTTATCTAATCTCAAACATTCATAACCTGGAATTAAAAAATCCAAACACGGCTTTAACCACGTCTCTTGAATACATATCAATTCTGGTGCTTCTTTAAATTCCTCAACAAACTTCTTTAACTCCTGACCATTTCCTATCAGACTCTGGGCATTCCATTGAAGAATATACCACATTAAAATGTTAATCAGGGTCCTCATCATCCACCCCATTAACATCCTCCATACTACTAGCCCTCAACAACTGTGATCTCCCCATACACTGACTCTCCATCATGTGTTGATGTAACTTTTCTGGCAACTGTTTAATATTCAGGTACCTTTCAGCTGCCCCCACCACTAACTTGATAACATCTGACCGGTTAGCTGCTTTCTTAGCTCCCACCAAAACATCAGAAACAAAAGACAGAAATTATTCTTTATTAAAAATCAACATGTCAGATGGAGTTACATGCGACAAATTTGGCACAATTAGCTGGCTTCCTAGCACCGCTCTATCCCCAGATCTTTCATTTCCACTTTCTATAGCCACTCTTTGAACTGCTTCTGCATATGTCACCTTATTCTGATCCTTCACTACCTGCACCCGTCTAGCTTGACCAAAGCACTCACAGCCATGAAACCCTGCTGCATGATCCCCATCACAGTTAGGGCACTTAGGAGTCTCTGCTTTACAGTTTTGTATTATATGATCTCCACCACACTTTGCACACTTTCTTTTACCCCGACATACCCCAGCAATGTGTCCAAATCTCTGACAATTATAGCATCGCAATGGTGGTTTAATGTACTCCTTCACATTATATGCCATATTCCCAAGAAACACTCTCTGTGGCAGTGTACCATCTTTAAACGTTAGCAGGACAGGCGCATCCCCAGTTCCATCCCTACTCTTAAATCTCATTACATCAGTTACTTGAGCCCCCTTAACGTTTTCAAAGATTTCCTTCTCAGACAAGCCAGCAAACACTCCATATACCACTCCCTTGACTCCCTGCTTACTTCCTCTAGGAACCAAACTTTCCACCTTAACCACGAACTTCCCTACACCTCTAGCGTCATCATACTGTTTCTTATTTTTGCAGCACACTCTTAGCATTCCATTATACAGTATCTTGGCCTGAAAATCCTTGCCTATTTGACTCTCCAAAGCATTAGTAACCTTTAATGGGTTCACTGCTCTGAATCCTGCATCACCCTGATTAGCTCCCTTAACTTTAAATAGCACGACTAACTCTTCGGTATTTCCAGTTCTCCTAACTTTATTTCCTTCATCTTCTGACATTTCAGGTCTTTCGCTCGATGCCTCCCTCTTAGATCTCCCCTTTTCCCTAACCACCTTCTGCCACCCACCACCACCCTCATCCCCTCCAATCCCAGAAGCCATGAGCCTTCAATATCCCCTTCCTTTCCCAACACTAATGTAACTTATTATTTATCTTACTTATATAAATTAAAAAAAAAACAATAAGGACTTTTCCAGCACAAAACACCAACTGATCACCTACCTCCACTGATCCCCTGTGTCAAACTCCTCAATCCTCCGTTATTTCTCTCCGTTTACAGAATCATAACACGTAAAGAGAGTAATATCCCACAAACACACTCGACTACAGTACACGCTGCATTACGTGAGCTCCACTACCGGGTTTCCAGCTAGCCTCAACTCTCAACACAGAGCTCGGCGAACGATTCCCTTTAGTGACGTAAAATGACGCAACACTGAAAAAAAAAAACGGTTTTTACAGAGACCGTCACTTTATCTACTAAATTCATGCCCTTATGTCCTGCAAAACATTTTTAAACCCTGCAGTACCCTTTTATATGGTATTTTTGTACAAGGTTATATATTCATCTCGAAAAAAAAATTTTTAACCTCCAATATGCACTTTAAATTTTGAGGTAGTTGAAGATTTGTTTTAACTCACTTTTTATCCAACACAAATGTTCCTTTTTTTATTAAAAGTACTAACAGACAAATAAAATAGATGACTTATGTCTGTCAAGTTAAGTACATTTGTTTATTTACATTACTTGCATTCATTTAATGTAACTGTCACGGATCCCTTGTCCCCAGAACTCCATTTCCCATGATCCTCGTGTTTCCACACCTGCACTCACTTCCCTCGTCTTCTCCTCCTCATCACGGATTGATCCTCATCATCAATACCTATCTATTGTGGATTTCCGTTGATGCCTCATCTCTGCAACACCAAACCGTAACAGTAACAGTGTTGACAACAGTGAATTCTACATAATAGCACACACACACACACACACATCACTGGAACATAATCCATCATGCATAAGTCATAATACTTTATATATTCTTAATATTTTCCTGTCAGATGTTAAATAAACATTTAGTAAGCATCTTTAAGATGTATCCTCTTCGGAGAATTAAGTTATGTGTGTTTAGAGCTCCCTGTTATCTATACAAAATAAATCATGTTTTTACAGTAAAATCACAACTATACTGTCTAGCATCTTTACACATTCAGCAGTTTACTCTACAGTAGTTCAACAAATGTGACGTCAACATAAGAACCGTGTTTTTGGTTTTCAATAGTGTAATGTACCTTAGGTCATTTATTAGCTCAATTTAATTGTTACAGGGAATAAGAATTGAATCAACTGTAAATGATTCACTGTAAATGATTCAGAATTACTATTTAACACTAACCTCAATTTTCGCTGGACGAATTATTGATTAAGAGTATTTTACCAATTCTGGATAAAATATTATTCTGTGGCCAACAGTAACAATATTTTATTATGATTATTATTCTTATTATTGTAATTATTATATTATTATAAGCAAGAGGTAACTTGATCTTTTACGTTTAAGGCAGTAATTTGACACACAGCACAAGAAACTCGTATATGTGAAATTCAAAACAAGGTTTATTGACTACTTCTAATGATTACAGGAAACTAAGCCTAAACACACACACACACACACACACACATACATACATACATGCACACACATTCGCGGAGTTGATGAGTTATGAAAAGTCCCAAGTTCAGTGCTAACTTAACTCATAACCTGAGGAAAATCACAAAAGCAGAGCTTTGGCTTGATTCTTTAGGTCTAAAGGAGTTTCACCAGTTTCCAGCAAGAGAGAGAGAAGTTTGCTTGTACCTGCGTTTGCTCTGACAGCTGAGGTAATCGGGTTGTTCCGTGACTCGTGTACAGCGGAATCCCGTTCTGGATTGGCTGTCTTTCAGGTGACGTCTTCTCGGGAAAGCCCTGTGGGTTGCGCGGAAGCTTTGAAGGACGTTGCTGGCTGGTGCAGCGCACTGATCTGAGCGTCTGACTTGAGCGGCTCTCTTCTTGGGAGACTTTGGTCAGATATTTCACAGAGGGTTTTGGAGTCTGGATGTGACGGCTGGTGAATGATCAGCGGCGCAGCTCGTGGTTGAAGTCGGGTGTTAGATGGAAAATCAGCCCCGGTCAATCTTGTTCGGACAGCATAGTTTTAAAGGAGCGATCCTCCAATGAGACGATGTTTCCTGTCAGGAAATGGATCTTTTGGACCAAATGAAGCTTTGTTCAATCATGTTGTTCATTGATAAAGTCAGTGGTAAGTTCTGACGAGCGGGCCCTACAGTCCCCCTTTTGCTTGGCGAGGTTCCTGGTGCGAACGTCGGCAGGCACTGGAACAAGAGGCAGAGAGAGAACAGACACACACAAGACACAAACAACATCTCCATCACTGACTGAATTCTGGTGAAGGACTTGGGTATCTTGGAATAAACGGGTTCGGAACACTTCAACTAACATAGGGTCGTACTATTTAAGATCAGTTGTAATTGGTGGTTTCGACTAATCTAATTGTCAGTGGTTCGACGAGGAGGTAGAGGCGTAATTTCAATCAGGTTGGTTGAGTTCTCGCGTTCAGATTCTTGGTCAGTTCTATCACGTCGGAAAATGCGCGGGACGCCTGACGTGCATCTATCGAAAGATTCTTGCACGGCGTTCACTCGCTTGTGCAGGATGAAGGCCAGTGTCAAGGTCACAATATATCCTACAATAGTAGAGATGCAAAGTGCCGGTTCAACGCTGCTCAACGCTGCTGCCTGTCTGATCTACGCTCGGAGCTTCGTGGAGTTTATCCTAAATCCTTCTCTTTATTCCTATTCACATAATATAACTTTCTTATTTTTCACTAGATTACTTAACCTATTGCATAGTATTACTAAACGGAACGATTTATTACTAGCAATCCACCAGCGTAATCACCTAGTGTTAGCCATAGCCTGCTAACTACCGTCTACTTTCTTTTTTCCTCTAAACCAACCTTCCTTGTCGATTGAATGGCGGATTTATCCGATGTATGTTATTCTGATCTGTCCTCGCCAGATCGGGAAGCTGTGGAGACGTTGCTGCCCGGCATTCATCGATCCACCGCGAGGCACAGCGTCCCGCACATCACCCTCGCCCCAGGCACCAGCAAGCGACCGAGACATCCAGCCAGCGAGTCCCGTGTGCGTTGCAGTTTTTCGGACGGCGTTCATCAAACACACGGTCAGTCATGTCCGACATGTCAATGCAACATGTACAGCTTAGCTCTTTCTGTCAGCAGTGAGACTTACACATGTGATAAATGCAGGGATATTGTCAGGCTGACAGAGAGAATCTCAGAATTAGAGACACGCATCCAAACTTTAATTGAGGATAGTGAGAATGAAAGGGCCTTAGATACTGCTTTGGATGCGACTAGCCTAGTAAACACTACACATTCGGTTCCGGTTGTAGAAGCCACGCAGCAGGCTAACTGGGTGACTGTGAGGCGGCATAATGGCAAGAACAAACACCACTCTTCTGTTCCGATTAGAACATCAAACAGGTTCTCCCCACTCAGTGACCCACCCACTGAGAATCCTGTTGAAAGTGCCCTAGTAATTGGCGATTCTATTACACGGAACGTGAAAATAGAGACACCAGCCACGATAGTCACATGTTTGCCGGGGGCCAGAGCACCTGACATCAAAGCAAATTTAAAAGTGCTGGCTAATGCTAAACGTAAATATTCTAAAATCATTATCCACGTCGGCACAAATGATGTTCGACTTCGCCAGTCGGAGATCACTAAAATTAACATTAAAGAGGTGTGTGAACTCGCAAATTCAATGTCAGCAAAAGTAATTTGTTCTGGCCCTCTTCCTGTTCGTCGGAGTGATGAGATAGTTAGCAGGTTATCATCACTCAATGGCTGGCTGTCTAAGTGGTGTGCGCAGAATAATATAGGTTTCATAGACAATTGGAAAAGCTTTTGGGGCAGACCTGATCTGTTGAAAAGAGATGGTATTCATCCCTCCCGGGATGGTGCTGCTCTTCTCTCTAGAAATTTGGCAAATAGTCTTAGAGCTGAAACATGACAAACCAGGGCCCAGATCAGGACGCAGACAAACTGGCTAAACCGACCGTCTGCTAGCCGCCACACGTCACAGAACTCAGATAATTCACAGCACATAGAAACACTTTCACCTAGATATTATCACATAGAGACTGTGTCTGTACCTCGAACTAGTAAATACAAAAAACGTCCGAAACCTTTTAAGGGTAAAAATTTTAATTGATGTTCAAAAAATGAAAATCACAGATAAATCAGATAAACAAATGATAAAGCTTGGGTTACTGAATATTAGATCTATTTCTTCAAAAGCACTTATTGTAAATGAAATTATCACAGACAATAAACTAGACTTGCTGTGTTTGACAGAAACCTGGCTAAAACCAGACGATTACATTACTTTAAATGAATCTAGTCCTCAAGGTTATGATTATCGACACAATCCTCGACAGAAAGGCAAAGGGGGAGGTGTTGCTGTAATTTATAGTAATATATTCAGAATCATTCAAAAGAATTTTAAATATAATTCCTTTGAAGTGATGGTGCTTTATGTAACATTATGTAAGTTGACATTTGTGCTGGCTACTGTATACAGGCCACCAGGGCACCATACTGACTTTATCAAAGAATTTGCTGAGTTTCTATCAGAGTTAGTACTGGCTGCGGATAAAGTCCTTGTTGTTGGTGATTTTAATATCCATGTAGATAATAATAAAGACGCATTTGGATTGGCATTTGCAGATATTTTAAACTCTATTGGAGTTAGACAACACGTGTCAGGACCCACTCATTGTCGTAATCATACCCTAGATCTAATACTGTCGCATGGAATAGATATTGATGCTGTTGAAATTCTACAGCAGAGCGATGATATATCAGATCATTATTTAGTCTCGTGTATAATACAATTAGCCAAGGCTACAAAACCACCACCCAGCCATAAAAATTGTAGAACAATCACGTCGACCACTAAAGATTGCTTTATAAATAATCTCCCCGAGCAGTTTCATCGCCTTAGTATACCTGACAACTTAGAAGAACTCGATGCTGCAACAGAAACTATTGGCTCTCTCTTTTCCAGCACATTAGATGCAGTCGCTCCTTTACGTCTAAAGAAGATTAAGGAAACTAATCCAATGCCGTGGTATGATGAGCACACTCGGGCTCTAAAACGAGCTGTTAGAAAAGCTGAACGTAGTTGGAAGAAAACAAAACTAGAAGTTTTTCGCCTTTCGTGGAAAGAAAAAATGATTGAGTACAGAACAGCCATAAGAAATGCTAGATCTACTTATTTTTCAAATCTCTTAATAGAAAACAAACATAATCCTAGGTATTTATTTGACACAGTGGCTAAATTAACTAGAAACAGAGATTCAACTGCTGACGTTTCCATAGAGCACAGCAGTAATGACTTTATGAACTTCTTTACTTGCAAGATTGATAATATTAGAGAGAAAATTATAAACATGCAACCGTCTACAGTTTCGCTTCAGACAGTGCACTGTAGTGTCCCTGAGGTAAAACTAGAATCATTCGCCGCTATAGGAGAGGAAGAATTATCTAAACTTATCAAATCATCAAAATCAATGACATGTATGTTAGACCCAATGCCGACTAAACTACTGAAAGAAATGCTTCCAGAGGTCGTAGGTCCACTTCTTGATGTAATTAATTCATCTTTAACACTAGGACATGTGCCAAAAACCTTTAAGCAGGCTATTATCAAACCTCTTATTAAAAAACCTCAACTAGATCCGAGAGATTTAGTAAATTACACGCCAATCTCGAATCTACCTTTTCTGTCAAAGATACTAGAAAAGGCAGTTTCAACACAACTGTGCTCCTTTTTAGAAAGAAATGGAATCTGTGAGGATTTCCAGTCAGGATTTAGACCATACCATAGTACTGAGACAGCTCTCGTTAGAGTTACAAACGATCTACTCCTATCATCCGATCGTGGCTGTATTTCTCTATTAGTGTTATTAGATCTCAGTGCTGCTTTTTACACTATCGATCATAACATTCTTTTAAAAAGACTTGAAAACTATATTGGCATTAGTGGAATTGCTTTGGCATGGTTCAAATCATACTTATCTGACCGTTATCAGTCTGTGGTAGTTAATGAAGAGATGTCGTATCGATCACAGGTTAAATATGGGGTACCACAAGGCTCAGTATTAGGACCGTTGCTTTTCACTCTGTACATGCTGCCCTTAGGAGAGATAATTAGGAAGCATGGTGTTAGTTTTCACTGCTACGCTGACGATACTCAGCTCTATATTTCCTCGCGCCCTGACGAAACCTACAAATTCACAAAACTAACAGAATGCATAGCTGACATTAAAAACTGGATGACAAGAAATTTCTTATTATTAAATTCAGAAAAAATGATATCCTAATCTTTGGACCAAAAACTTCCTCACGAAAAAACCTTGAATACTCTCTAACACTTGATGGGTGCTCCATTAAATCTTCGTCCTCAGTTAGGAACCTGGGTGTGCTCTTTGATACCAATCTTTCATTTGAAAGTCATGTTTCTATATCTGTAAAACCGCCTTCTTCCATCTAAAAAATATATCTAAATTACGGCATATGCTCTCAATGACAAATGCGGAACAGTTGGTTCATGCATTCATGACCTCAAGACTAGATTATTGTAACGCTCTACTGGGTGGTTGTTCTGCTCGGCTTTTAAACAAACTACAGTTGGTCCAAAATGCGGCAGCTAGAGTTCTTACTAGAACCAGAAAGTATGACCATATTAGCCCAGTTCTGTCAACATTACATTGGCTCCCTATTAAACATCGTATAGATTTTAAAATCTTGCTACTTACTTATAAAGCTCTAAATGGTTTAGCTCCCCAGTACCTAAGTGAGCTCTTAATGCATTATAGTCCTTCACGTTTATTGCGATCTCAGAATTTAGGCCACTTCATAATACCCAGAATATCAAAATCAACTGAAGGCGGCAGATCCTTTTCCTATTTAGCACCTAAACTCTGGAACAATCTTCCTAGCATTGTTCGGGAAGCAGACACACTCTGTCAGTTTAAATCTAGACTAAAAACACATCTCTTTGCTCTTGCATACACATAACACATTATCAATACATTAACATTTTTCAAATCCGTTAAAGGATTGTTACGCTGCAATAATTAGGTCAGCCGGAACCGAGAACATTTCCTATAACACTAGATATATGTACATCAGAATAAGAATGGCATCTACGCTAATATCTGTCTCTCTGCTTATCCTGAGGTTTGCCGGGTGCTGGATCCAGGCCGTATCCAGATCAGATGGAGAACCTGCGTCTGGACCTGACTACAACGTAGCCCAGGAGACAATGGGCCTAAAGATCCAATTCTGGGTGCATCTATAATTCAGATTTTTAATCCCCGTATCCGCTTACATATATTTATATATAATCTATTTTTAATCTCTATAATAAAAATGTATAATTCAGATTTTGATCATATACATTTACATATATTATATATATCTTCCAAGGGTTTTTTTCCCTCCTAGGACTTTTTTCCCAGTGCTAGCACGCTGGGTTTTTCTCCTAGGGTTTTTTTTCCACCCCTGGAAGTCAGCCGACATTGGCTTAATGTAGCACCATCTTGTATATGTTACATATTACCACGCTTGTTTGTACAGTTTATTTTTAACCACTTCCCTTTTTTCTGTGCTTCTAATATGTAAAGCTGCTTTGAAACAATTACCAATTGTAAAAGCGCTATATAAATAAATTTGACTTGACTTGACTTGACTTGTCAGCAGCAGACCAAGACCGAATGAATGACACGCCAGCGGGCGGAAGGCGAGCTATAGCTTCTAAGGCTGTATCAACAGGAGTGAGATCTATAAGTTGCGTTCCTTCCTCCCTGATCCTCTCTTCCGATTTTGGATCGAGGACGAAGGAATGCTGTTTGAAGTACGGTGAGATTTTGAGTTCAGCCTAGTGCTCATCGTCGTGATACACTGCAAGATCGTCGATGTGGAGGATCGAGCCCTTAGGGACATTGATCCAGAGAGTTTGGTTAGGCAGGATAATGCGTGTGGCAGCTAGTGTCGGGTCTAATTGATTCTAGGCCGCAGAAACCCTCGGTATTATCAAATATGAATGGTTTACTCGGGCAAAGGTAATTAATGTCTTTAATGAGTGTACACATTTTTAGGTTTGGGGCCAGGTACAACTGTTTGTTGTTGCCGTGGTACGCCACGACCTCAGGAGTGTGTATTTTGACATAGGTGTTCCCTTGCCAAAATCAAACATTCACAACGTCTTTGAGCCAGTAAATATTATTCAAATCGATAATGGGCAAGCTGAAGAGGAAGACTGATGATAGCAAAAGAGGAGAAGGGAAAGCATAAGGAGAGAGAGAAAAGAAAACACAAAGAGGCACAAGGACACTGAGTTTACTAGAGCAAAGTGAGTGTCACATGTGTGAAGCAACTCCTTTCTACTAGAGGTTGTTCCTAGCAGTGCTGTGGAGGAGCATGTGTAAGTGTTGTGTAAAACAAAACCAGAAAAATAAAAGTAAAAACTTTCCCTAAAATGACAAAGTCATTAGTGTGGTGTAGAGTAGGGGATTGTCAGTCTGTGTCAGTGGGTTTGAACCTCCCCCTTTTCCTGTTGGTTGGAACCTTGCTGCCTCTTTATCTGGTTTCGATGGACCCATTGGAGGACATGCTCATTGCGGCCTTGTCTGATTTTGATTCGGTAGGCGACAGGTGAGAGCTTGTCCACAATCTCATGTGGTCCTGTCCAGTGAGGTAGGAATTTCTTTGACAGGCGATGGGGAGCTTTCTGCCTTGGCTGGGCAAAGCTGTAGTACCACACTTTGTCTCCGACATTGAGTTCTTGGTAAGAGGCCCTTTTATCGCAGTAGGCTTTACGACCTTCCGCGCTTCTTTGGAGGTTTTGTTGTGCGAAGGCGAAAGTCGCTCTCAGGTGCTGATGCAACTCTTCCAGATACTGGTGAGTGGTGTAGGCGGTGACGAGGTTCATGTCACCAGGTTGGTACAGCAGGTGTAGTGGTAGTGTCATTTGTCGCCCTGTCATCATTTCGAATGGGGCTACTCCGGTAGACCGGTGAGGGGTGGCCCTGATGGCCATCAGTACCAGAGGGAGCTTTTGGATGGCGGACACATACTTCTTCAACATGCTTGCCACTGTCTTGTTGGCCCGTTCGACCTGCCCTGAGGAAATTGGATGATGGCTTATGTGAAGCTTGGCCTGTATGCCCAGGAGTTTCCATACATCCTGCATAACCTCAGCGGTGAAGTGGGTTCCTCGGTCAGAGTTGACTCTTAAAGGCAGTCCAAATCTTGAGAAGATGTGGTTCATTAACAGCCAGGCTGTTGTTTCTGCTGTATCGTTGGGAGCTGGAAGACACTCTACCCACTTTGTGAATTCGCACACCACGGTGAGGAAGTATTTGTTACCCCGTGTTGACCGTGGCAGGGGTCCTACCCAATCTATTTGGAGGTCTGACCATGGGAAGGTCATTCCTTTCCGTTGTAGTGGTGCTCTGTGGTTTGGGTTTGCCGGTTGGAACTGGCAACACACCAGGCATCCTTTTACATATTCCGTCACATCTTGCTTCATGCCAGGCCAATATGCTACTTGTTTGAGCGTTTCATAGGTGGCCTTGGCGCCATGGTGTCCAGCGCATGGTGCATCGTGGGCATGTGTCAGCATCATCCCCCTTTGGCTCTGAGGAACTACAAGTTTTGGCTCAGTTAGGGGCTCAGGGACATATGTGAGAACGCCGTCCTTGAGATGCAGCATGTGCTTGATTGTGTGAAGGTGGCGGAGATCAGAGGACTTGGATAGGTCGGAGGTGGAAATGGGATGAGTTATCGGGTCGGAAATGTGAGCGGCAATGGTTTGCAGCATGGGATCCGATGCTTGGAGGGTGAGGAGATCATCAGCAGCGAACTGAGGTGAGAGGTCAACATGGGAGGAGGCGGGGGTTTGCGCGCCAATGGCGTGCTGGCGGCAGGTTATGACTGCAACTGAAGGGTTGGGTGGGAGGGATAGGATTTTCCAAGGCTCTCCATGTGATGCACCTGCTTTGGCAAGGGCATCGGTTTGGTCATTGAGATCTTTGTCTTGCCCTGGTTGGCGTGAATGACCGCGGACCTTTGTCACCACACATGACATGATCATCTACTGGAAAAAGGTATCGCATGCTTGGAAAAGTTCCTGATGTTTGACAGGCTTGTTGTTAGCTGTCTTGAATCCGTTCTGTTTCCATCCGGCTAGATGGCATGTGAAACTTAGACGGACATAGTTCGAGTCAGTACATATCAGGAGTTCTTTGATGTTGTGGGAGGCGGCCAGTTGTAGGGGGATGAGGATGGCTGCTATCTCTGCATATTGCGATGAGTGAGGGCCTAACTTGAACTGTTGTGGTGGGTAAGGGTCATTGTTGAGCCAGACCACGCCTGCTCCCGATTTCAAGTTGCCCTGTTGATTGTAGGAACAACCATCGTCATATGCTGTTGGCATGCCTTCACACATTCTCCTCAAAGTACCTATAGTTTGTCAGTTGCGGTGGTGCCGGTTCTTTGGCTTCTGCTGAGATATTCAGCGTGTCTGTTGAACAGCTCTGACAGGCTGCTAGCCCGTTTCCCAGTGAGGATTTGTGGTTTTGGGCATATCTTGCCTCGACGTCTCGTCCTTGGAGCGTCATTAACCATGTAGCTATGCGGGCGTTTGTTACCACGCCATCCCTGATTCGTTGGCTGTTGAGGAAGGTCACTGGTTGGTGACACGTTTCAATGATAACCTTCTGAGCTCCAATGTAGTTGGAGAAACGCTGAATGGCACATACAGTGCAAAGCAAGGCTTTTTCGCAGTCTGAGTATTTGCATTCTGGGGGAAGCAAGGTTTTGCTGGCATAAGCGACCACCCGTTTGTCTTTGTCGTGGAGCTGGTACAGACCTGCACTGAGGCAATGATTGGAGAATCCAGCTTCCAGATAGAACTCTTTTCCTGGGTCGGGGTAGGCCAGGCATGGGGCGGAGCACAGGCGTTGTTTGAGCTCGCTCATGGCTGTGTCCTGGGCTTCCGACCAAACAAAGGGTTTGTCCTTCTTCAGGAGGGAAGTCAGTGGTCGTGCGATGTCAGCATAGTTCTCGATGAACTGTCGTGAGTAGTTGCACACTCCCAGAAAGCTTCGTAGCTCAGAGATGTTAGTGGGCGTCTTTATGTTTTGTATTGCTTGTGTACGGCTGGACTGCGGTTCAATGCCGCCTCGTCCGACGAGCAAGCCAACATAATTTACCTTGGTTTTACACCATTGTCCTTTGTGGAGGGCAATTTTCGCTCCTGCTGTTGTCAGCTGGTTCAGGACATGGTCGATTTCTTTGAAGTGGTCTGCCACATTGTTGTTTTTCATAAGGATATCGTCAACATAAATGAGGTTGCCTCTGGCTCTGGCGTCAGGGCAAGCTTTGTTCAGAAAGATGTTGAATTCAGCTGGGGAGTTGGCATAGCCGAAGGGGCACCTCGTGAAGGTGAATTGTCGATTGCCAAAGGTGAATGCCAATTTGTGTTGGTCATCAGGGTGGACAGGGATTGTCCAAAATCCTGAGGCGACGTCCAATGTGGATAGGATCGTGGAGCCTTTGATTTTGGGAATCTCTTGGTCCAATTGAGTCATAGGCCATCGCAATAAGGGAACTTGCTGGTTCAATTTGCGATAGTCAATGGTGGGCCGCCATTTGCCGTTGGGCTTTAGGACTGGCCATATCGGGGCGGAGTAGGTGCTGTTGCAGGGTCGGATGACCCCTTTTGCAGCATGTAGTCAATGATATCTTGCACTGATTCGTATGATGCTATTGGAATCTTGTACTGCCGCACAAATGTCGGTGGTGCATTTGGGTGAGTTGGGATGCGCACCATGTGGATATCAGTCAGGCCACAGTCCAGGGAATCCTTTGCGAAGGAGTCCTTGTATTTTCACAGAACTTCTTTAAGTCCTTGGCGATCCATTTCACTGTGGAGGGCATCCGCCTCGCTCAGGATTTGTTGGACTTGTGCATTGAACCCGGCATAGGGTTCCACTGAGTCATTTAAGGGACTGTGGGTCTTGATGGTCAGTTCTACAGGTGACTCTGTTGCAGTCTGTGTCGACACAGCGTAGACAGCGAGGTGAGTGTCATCTGTAAGTTCTGATCGGCAGACACTTTCTTTAGGCACCAGCAGAATAGAAGTGATGGCGATGATCTCATGGGGCTTTGTAAAAGTTACATTGTTGTGACATTCGTCTGAAATTAGTTCGGCTAGTATGTGGCCGATGACAGGAACTGTCAGTTCAAAGTCATGGAACGCCTGGTTGATGAGCCATCCCAGGTGACTGGCTTTTGGCACATTGATGTCTTTGGCCGTACAGTTGTTGAACAACACATACACAGCATGAGATGACACTTCTATGAGAGGTGTGGCTTCCAAGGTCAGACCTAGTTTTAGGCAGGTCCTGGAAGGTTGGAAGAAGCCTAGCTTACTGTTAAGGGTCTGGCCAGGTCGCATGTTGAGGCGGACACTGACACTCTTGCTGTAAGCGGGGATTGTGGCTTCTTGCTCGTTGATCATGGCGCATGCGTCTGGTATTGTTTGACCAGATCGAAGATTCTTGAGGTTGATGGAAGATGTCAATTGGTGTGACAAGGGAGCCCATATGATGTCATTCACGGTGTCAACGCAGGCGTTGAGACGGACCATGATATCTGCTCCTATGTAGATGTCATGAGGCAGGTTGGGGACAAACTTAAAGTAGTGACTCAAGAGTCTGTTGTTCCATCGTATGTCTACCGTACAGACGATCTTGGAGGTAGCCATGGTTGTTGACCATGGATTGAGAGGGAATCGGCTATGCTTTGAGATGTGTGGTATGCTCTTATTTGTCTGCTTCAATGTTCTGAAGAGCTCCAGGCTGATAGCTGAGTTTTCAGCCCACAGGGCTAATGCTGCATCAGGCACTGATACGTCTTGGACATTTATGGCAGTCATGATTCGGAGGGAACCTGAGTCTGAGCCAGATGCTTGCAATGAGCAGAGGAATGGGTCTTGGTTCCTGTTGCTTGGAGTGGAACTTGCTCTTGGTTTTGAAATTGCATCGTCAGTCAGTAGATGGGGGGCGGTGTCTGTGACTTGACACTGCGATTCGTTGGAGTTTACTGACTGGAGAGGCAGAGGCTCACGGACTTGCGTCCATATCTTCAGGTGCTTGAAGTCTATTAAGGGTTCAAAGCGGTTAAGCAGGTCCTTCCCAATGAGGAGAGGATATGTGTTGAGTGGTGAGATGTATACTGGGTGAACAAGGTTCATTGGTCCCACAGTTAGGTGAATTGGAGCCACATGTTTTAGTTGTAGGCCTGTGTGGGAATATGCTTGGGTTCAGCTCACACCTTTGAAGTTTAAAGGTTCCATTAGACCTCTTTGTCCTGTTTTGGACTTCTTAAAGGAGTTCTGTTGACATTAGGGTGATGTCAGCTCCAGTGTCGAGGAGGGCTTCGACCTTGATGTGTTGTTCGATGATGACGGAGAGGTAAAACTTTCTTGCTATACCTTACTCAATGAGATCACCCAGGAGTTGTGGGAGTGGAGTTTGGGATGAGAGAGGTAGGATGTCAGCATTTAACCATGCTTGTGGTTGTCTGGGAGAGAGATGAGGTGCTTTTCTTGGGTCTGTTGAGTCAGGTGGTCGCTGCCATCTCGTCCGGCCTCTAGTCAGGATGAATCTGGTTTCTTTTTCTCTTCCCACTTCCGGTCTTCCTCCTTTCGTTGGAAGAACTCTTTCCTCATCATTTTCATCAGCTCTTGAGAGTCGAAACAAGGTGAAGTCTTTTGTTTTGGTATGGATTCATTTTGGGCTCTGTCAGCTTGGAATCTTTGTGAGTTTTTTCGTCGATTCCTTGGGCTGGTTGCTCCATGGTGTGTTTGTCGTTTTCCCTTGGATTCCCATGAGCTTTTCCCTCTAGGATTTCCAAATGAGCTTGGCTGACTCCAAGTTTTCTTCCAATGACTCCCGTGAGGTCTTGATTGGTTCCATGAATTTTCCCAGTGACGTCCAGGTGAGCGTTGTCGTCCACGTGGTCCATCCCAGCGATTGTCTCTCTGTTTAAGTCAAGTCAAGTCAAGTCAAATTTATTTATATAGCGCTTTTACAATTGGTAATTGTTTCAAAGCAGCTTTACATATTAGAAGCACAGAAAAAAGGGAAGTGGTTAAAAATAAACTGTACAAACAAGCATGGTAATATGTAATATATACAAGATGGTGCTACATTAAGCCAGTGTCGGCTGACTTCCAGGGGTGGAAAAAACCCCCTAGGAGAAAAACCCAGCGTGCTAGCACTGGGAAAAAAGTCCTAGGAGGGAAAAAAACCCTTGGAAGATATATATAATATATGTAAATGTATATGGAGATCAAAATCTGAATTATACATTTTTATTATAGAGATTAAAAATAGATTATATATAAATATATGTAAGCGGATACGGGGATTAAAAATCTGAATTATAGATGCAGCCAGAATTGGATCTTTAGGCCCATTGTCTCCTGGGCTACATTGTAGTCAGGTCCAGACGCAGGTTCTCCATCTGATCTGGATACGGCCTGGATCCAGCACCCGGCAAACCTCAGGATAAGCAGAGAGACAGATATTAGCGTAGATGCCATTCTTATTCTGATGTACAGGTATATCTAGTGTTATAAGAAATGTTCTCGGTTCCGGCCGACCTAATTATTGCAGCGTAACAATCCTTTAACGGATTTGAAAAATGTTAATGTATTGATAATGTGTTATGTGTATGCAAGAGCAAAGAGATGTGTTTTTAGTCTAGATTTAAACTGACATAGAGTGTGTCTGCTTCCCGAACAATGCTAGGAAGATTGTTCCAGAGTTTAGGTGCTAAATAGGAAAAGGATCTGCCGCCTTCAGTTGATTTTGATATTCTGGGTATTATCAAGTGGCCTAAATTCTGAGATCGCAATAAACGTGAAGGACTATAATGCATTAAGAGCTCACTTAGGTACTGGGGAGCTAAACCATTTAGAGCTTTATAAGTAAGTAGCAAGATTTTAAAATCTATACGATGTTTAATAGGGAGCCAATGTAATGTTGACAGAACTGGGCTAATATGGTCATACTTTCTGGTTCTAGTAAGAACTCTAGCTGCCGCATTTTGGACCAACTGTAGTTTGTTTAAAAGCCGAGCAGAACAACCACCCAGTAGAGCGTTACAATAATCTAGTCTTGAGGTCATGAATGCATGAACCAACTGTTCCGCATTTGTCATTGAGAGCATATGTCGTAATTTAGATATATTTTTTAGATGGAAGAAGGCGGTTTTACAGATATAGAAACATGACTTTCAAATGAAAGATTGGTATCAAAGAGCACACCCAGGTTCCTAACTGAGGACGAAGGTTTAATGGAGCACCCGTCAAGTGTTAGAGAGTATTCAAGGTTTTTTCGTGAGGAAGTTTTTGGTCCAAAGATTAGGATATCAGTTTTTTCTGAATTTAATAATAAGAAATTTCTTGTCATCCAGTTTTTAATGTCAGCTATGCATTCTGTTAGTTTTGTGAATTTGTAGGTTTCGTCAGGGCGCGAGGAAATATAGAGCTGAGTATCGTCAGCGTAGCAGTGAAAACTAACACCATGCTTCCTAATTATCTCTCCTAAGGGCAGCATGTACAGAGTGAAAAGCAACGGTCCTAATACTGAGCCTTGTGGTACCCCATATTTAACCTGTGATCGATACGACATCTCTTCATTAACTACCACAGACTGATAACGGTCAGATAAGTATGATTTGAACCATGCCAAAGCAATTCCACTAATGCCAATATAGTTTTCAAGTCTTTTTAAAAGAATGTTATGATCGATAGTGTCAAAAGCAGCACTGAGATCTAATAACACTAATAGAGAAATACAGCCACGATCGGATGATAGGAGTAGATTGTTTGTAACTCTAACGAGAGCAGTCTCAGTACTATGGTATGGTCTAAATCCTGACTGGAAATCCTCACAGATTCCATTTCTTTCTAAAAAGGAGCACAGTTGTGTTGAAACTGCCTTTTCTAGTATCTTTGACAGAAAAGGTAGATTCGAGATTGGCCTGTAATTTACTAAATCTCTCGGATCTAGTTGAGGTTTTTTAATAAGAGGTTTGATAATAGCCTGCTTAAAGGTTTTTGGCACGTGTCCTAGTGTTAAAGATGAATTAAGTATATCCAGAAGTGGACCTACGACCTCTGGAAGCATTTCTTTCAGTAGTTTAGTCGGCATTGGGTCTAACATACATGTCGTTGATTTTGATGATTTGATAAGTTTAGATAATTCTTCCTCTTCTATAGCGGCGAATGATTCTAGTTTTACCTCAGGGACACTACAGTGCACTGTCTGAAGCGAAACTGTAGACGGTTGTATGTTTATAATTTTCTCTCTAATATTATCAATCTTGCAAGTAAAGAAGTTCATAAAGTCATTACTGCTGTGCTCTATGGAAACGTCAGCAGTTGAATCTCTGTTTCTAGTTAATTTAGACACTGTGTCAAATAAATACCTAGGATTATGTTTGTTTTCTATTAAGAGATTTGAAAAATAAGTAGATCTAGCATTTCTTATAGCTGTTCTGTACTCAATCATTTTTTCTTTCCACGAAAGGCGAAAAACTTCTAGTTTTGTTTTCTTCCAACTACGTTCAGCTTTTCTAACAGCTCGTTTTAGAGCCCGAGTGTGCTCATCATACCACGGCATTGGATTAGTTTCCTTAATCTTCTTTAGACGTAAAGGAGCGACTGCATCTAATGTGCTGGAAAAGAGAGAGCCAATAGTTTCTGTTGCAGCATCGAGTTCTTCTAAGTTGTCAGGTATACTAAGGCGATGAAACTGCTCGGGGAGATTATTTATAAAGCAATCTTTAGTGGTAGACGTGATTGTTCTACAATATTTATGGCTGGGTGGTGGTTTTGTAGCCTTGGCTAATTGTATTATACACGAGACTAAATAATGATCTGATATATCATCGCTCTGCTGTAGAATTTCAACAGCATCAATATCTATTCCATGCGACAGTATTAGATCTAGGGTATGATTACGACAATGAGTGGGTCCTGACACGTGTTGTCTAACTCCAATAGAGTTTAAAATATCTGCAAATGCCAATCCAAATGCGTCTTTATTATTATCTACATGGATATTAAAATCACCAACAACAAGGACTTTATCCGCAGCCAGTACTAACTCTGATAGAAACTCAGCAAATTCTTTGATAAAGTCAGTATGGTGCCCTGGTGGCCTGTATACAGTAGCCAGCACAAATGTCAACTTACATAATGTTACATAAAGCACCATCACTTCAAAGGAATTATATTTGAAATTCTTTTGAATGATTCTGAATATATTACTATAAATTACAGCAACACCTCCCCTTTGCCTTTCTGTCGAGGATTGTGTCGATAATCATAACCTTGAGGACTAGATTCATTTAAAGTAATGTAATCGTCTGGTTTTAGCCAGGTTTCTGTCAAACACAGCAAGTCTAGTTTATTGTCTGTGATAATTTCATTTACAATAAGTGCTTTTGAAGAAATAGATCTAATATTCAGTAACCCAAGCTTTATCATTTGTTTATCTGATTTATCTGTGATTTTCATTTTTTGAACATCAATTAAATTTTTACCCTTAAAAGGTTTCGGAAGTTTTTTGTATTTACTAGTTCGAGGTACAGACACAGTCTCTATGTGATAATATCTAGGTGAAAGTGTTTCTATGTGCTGTGAATTATCTGAGTTCTGTGACATGAGGCGGCTAGCAGACGGTCGGTTTAGCCAGTTTGTCTGCGTCCTGATCTGGGCCCTGGTTTGTCATGTTTCAGCTCTAAGACTATTTGCCAAATTTCTAGAGAGAAGAGCAGCACCATCCCGGGAGGGATGAATACCATCTCTTTTTAGGTCGAGTACCAGTGTGGGAGTCCCACTCTCTGTTGGACGAGGATGCATTCCATTCTTTGGGTGTCGGCTTGGCAAGGTCTTGACGCTGGGTGCCCTCTAGGGCCAGCCCCTGACTCTGAGTGTTGAAGTCAAGAACTGAGGTGGTTTTGGTGCCCTTTTCTAAGGCCATCTTCTGTTTGCAGTAAGCTTTGTGCGCCAAGTCTCTTAACTGTTGAGTACTCATTGTGCGTGGACAGGCAAGGACGCCAAGATGGTGGCTCACCCCAGGATGGAGGTTTCTCAGGAAGAGAGTTTTGAAGTTCAATTCTTCCTCCATATTCTGTTCGTTGCGAGACCCGAAGTACGCTAGCCTGAGTCGGCTATAGAAGACTTGAGGAGATTCATGGCGACCTTGTTTTGTTTCCAGGGCAGCCACTAGTCCTTGTTCTGACTCAGGGTCGGCAAACTCTTTAATGAGAGCTTCTCAGAGCAGGTGGTAATCAGTCTTTGTGTGGGCAGGCTGCCGGTCCAGGAAGCTGCGCACTTCAGAGCTGAATGTGGCTCTGAGCAAATAAAGTGTATCTTTGTCAGTGACATTGGGTCTCATTTCCAGATGAAAGTCAATATCTTGCAGATAACTCTGAACATTTGGGCTACCTGGCACATTTGGAGTGAATTTGCCAATGTTTTTAGCAAGCTTGTCAAGGTCTCTGAGGTCCAAGCCATGAGGTGATCTGTGTCTGGCTGGAGCAAGTTCTTTTAATTTAGTGGGCAGATAGGATTCTTCGGAGGGAGCTGGTGACTGTTTTGGCACTGCCCCCTTCTGATCATGTGCCAGTCCAGGAACAGGGGAGCCGGTCCTGCTTGGCAAAGGTGAAGTTGGTGTCCGACGTATTCTTGGCGGCTCACAACGCAATTCATATGCATGCTTGAGTTCCTCTTTAATACTGTCGGACTCTTCTTTGATGTAGTCAAGCTGACGTGTTAGGCGGCTGACCTCATTTCTTGACTCATTCAAGGTGAGTTTCGAGAGCTTTAATTCGGCTGTTCTTGTCTCTGAAGTCAGCCTTTGCTTTTTCCAGTAGCTGTTCTGCATACTGTAGCTTGTCGGAGAGGTCAGCGTAGTCTGCTCTGCCTCGTTCCATTTCTTGCGTAGTAGCTGCTAGTGTCTCTTTTAGCCTGTTGATCTCATCTTTTGCGCCTTGTTCCACGTCATCAGGCCCTTCTTGTCATTCCTGAGCCTCCAGCTCCAGCTGTTCGATGCGTCGTTGTGCGCGTGTCAGCTCCTGCTGGCGATGGGCGGCTTGCCTGTCGCTCAGTTTGAGGGTGGCGATGAGTGTGTGGCTTAAAGAGCCGGTGATCTTGGCTAGTTCTTTGTGACTGTAGCTCTGGCTTGGGTCTTGTTTCATGAGGCTTGCTATGTTGTCATCCAGCTGGTCCTGTGTCTGATGCTTTAGTGTTTCAGCGGCTTTAGGTAGGATGCTGTCTGTTACAACACTTGCACTTGCACTTACAACACTTGTTTGTGGCACTGCGAGGGAGATCTAAACTGACACAGACCTTTAAGAGAGGAACAAAACAAAACACAACAAAACAAACAAGCAGGGCAAATCAAAGGTGTAAGGGTGCAATGTCAAGCGTGAGCTAATGGGAATGGGTAATGAGTGTGTAAATGTGCAGGTAAGACTGGTTCTCGACTGTGGTCCTCTCGTGGATGTGCTTCTAACTCGGAGTCTCTGCGAAAAGAATCAGTAAGCACACACAGATAGCACAGCTAGAGAAGAGCAGAAGAAAAGAAGAGCACGAAACAACAGAATAGCATTTAGCAAAGAGCAGAGTAATAATGGGGTGCTTCCAGTTTCCCTATAAAATGAAGTTTCTGTCTTTAACATTGTTTGCAGAATGAGTTTTGTGAAATTTTAATTTAGAAGAATGGTTCTAGACAGGGGTTTTGAAAAGGATTTCAAAGTACCAGGACTGTGATTGTTATTAAAATTCCCTGCAGGGCGAAAGAAAACAATAACAATGACAGCATTGGTTTCTCAGCTAGTAGGATTGACAACCATGCACCACTCAAAGCGCTTCTAGACGTGTGCTCAGGGTTTATGGACGCCTACCAGTCTTCTTGTCGACCTGCTTGAGCCTAGGCTGAGTAGGATAACAGGATGAGGAGGGAAGGTACAGTGAGTGTCATACTATTTTAAAAGAAGTGTTCCGTTTCCCAAATATTTGTTAAATATTTCTCAAACACTCTGCTTTTATGACTTTCACAGGTACAAATCCAAAAACCAGCAGCAGTAGTCAAACCAGAAGAGGACAGCTGAGAGAGAGAGAGAAAGAGAGAGAGAGAGAGAGAGAGAGAGAGAGAGAGAGAGAAGAAGAAGAGAGTGAAGTTTTGCTCCCAAAATTTGGAAAAATTACAGGGTTAACAGAGTGGTGGCGCTAGGGAGTCGCTACACCTAGGGGGTTGTCTTACTGCGCTAGCAGAAGTCAACTGACCCAAGTATTGAGGGAGACCCCAAAATGTTCCTTTGAATAAATTAATTAAATCAAAGACTAAGGGAGGGAAAGTCTGAGAATACACTTTATTTTAAGTGAAATTTTGAATTCAAATTTGGAAATTATAGTTGTGAATTAAAATTGTAATGGGTTCAGCCTTAAACATTGAGAGCAATTATAATCAAATTAATTAATCAAGTATCATCTGAATTAGGGAAGCCCAAATCCTAATTAATGACTAATGAATTTAAAAATTTCAAAGCAATAATTATTAGTTGATTAAAATTGCCAGATGTTTGTAAGCAACTACCATTAAATTAATCCACAAATATCCATACCATATGAAAGCTAAACTGCAATTGATTATGAAATTGATTTACAATTAAAATTGAAATCGAATTAAAATTCCCAATCAAAAATTCATATTCCCAGATGTCATTAAAATCAGTAAGAGCAGTTACAAATAACAGGAAATGTCATTAAAATAATCAGGACGATTGCTAATTATAAAACAAAACCGTGTTTAACTGACAAGAGTTAATTTGAGAGAGACAACTCTTCAACAAATGAGATTAACAAAACAGGTTTATTAATTTAACATTTGTCATGTTCTCTCAAATGGGAGGAGATGAGAAAAGATAAGATGTGTAAGTTAGAGAGAGAGGGAGGTGAAAGCACAAGAGTGAATTAAAGTTCAGTAAGAAAGAAGTCATTCCAACATTGCAACATTGCATTCAGACCACAAAATGCTATGCTAGCCCTTAGCTCTTTAGCAATGCTACTAGCTTTACATAGACTGTAATGCAACCGCGCTAGTTTTAGCTAGCTCAGCTTATGCTAAGCTTTGTTTAAACACAGTTAAATATGGCGCTGGCAGACTGCGCATGCGCACTTAAAGGTTACTTAAAGGTTTCTTAGGGCTTCCGGGTTACAGCTGTCACTGTCGTGGTGACTAACGCACAACAAAGAATACACTTGTTCTATACTCTCTGCACACAGATAACGAACATACAAAATCACATTAATCATTGAACTGACAGCGCAGTTCTCAATGACAATGAACCATTCAGCTTCTCATGTTTCAGAGCTGAACAACACCCACAAGTTAGAGTGAGGCACATTAATCCACAGATTTTTCTGCAATTAATAATAGTAACATTACTGAGATCTCGGCGATCTGAATCATTCGTGTCAGTTTCTGGACACGCAACAACATGCAGGATTTACTGCAACAATACTTGATCAAGAATTTTCAAAATAATCCCATTCAAATCAAACTCAGACACGCATAGTGTTTAGAGTATTAATATCTCATATCACGAATGAGCGGATATAGGCGTCACATTAGGTAGCTACTCTCTAATGTAACCATGCAGGGATTTTAGCTTAGTTGAAGTAACATTGGAACACGCAATATTATCCACTATAGCTACAAGGCCTTAAAGAACAAAAGCAAGAAACACGCTTACTCTGTCCTGGTGCGCTCTCAGGCGACTTTCCTTTTGTCTTGGCAGACAATCTTAGATTCATTTACTGCAGTTTTAACAACAACAGCAAAACGTACAGACAAACAACTCGAGTTCAGATTTCATTCATCCACTGCGCCTTATGTGCAATCATTGTAATGACAATCAAAAGCCTTGTTTCTGATTCTAATCTATTTTCCGGATCAATAGAAAGATACAATCACACAAGTTACTTGTTTTGTGTACAAATTAGATTAAACTGCACAAATTTTCTCCACCATTATGTAATGTACCTTAGGTCATTTATTAGCAATTTATTAATTTAATTGTTACAGGGAATAAGAATTGATTCAACTGTAAATGATTCACTGTAAATGATTCAGAATTACTATTTAACACTTCATCAATTATTCGTCCAGCGAAAATTGAGGTTAGAGTATTTTACCAATTCTGGATAAAATATTATTCTGTGGCCAACAGTAACAATATTTTATTATGATTATTATTCTTATTATTGTAATTATTATATTATTATAAGCAAGAGGTAACTTAATCTTTTACGTTTAAGGCAGTAATTTGACACACAGCACAAGAAACTCGTATATGTGAAAATCAAAACAAGGTTTATTGACTACTTCTAATGATTACAGGAAACTAAGGCTAAACACACACACACACACACACACACACACACACACACACATACATACATACATGCACACACATTCGCGGAGTTGATGAGTTATGAAAAGTCCCAAGTTCAGTGCTAACTTAACTCATAACCTGAGGAAAATCACAAAAGCAGAGCTTTGGCTTGATTCTTCAAGTCTAAAGGAGTTTCACCAGTTTCCAGCAAGAGAGAGAGAAGTTTGCTTGTACCTGCATTTGCTCTGACAGCTGAGGTAATCGGGTTGTTCCATGACTCGTGTACAGCGGAATCCCGTTCTGGATTGGCTGTCTTTCAGGTGACGTCTTCTCGGGAAAGCCCTGTGGGCTGCGCGGAAGCTTTGAAGGACGTTGCTGGCTGGTGCAGCGCACTGATCTGAGCGTCTGGCTTGAGCGGCTCTCTTCTTGGGAGACTTTGGTCAGATATTTCACAGAGGGTTTTGGAGTCTGGATGTGACGGCTGTTGAATGATCAGCGGCGCAGCTCGTGGTTGAAGCCGGGTGTTAAATGGAAAATCAGCTCCGGTCAATCAGTTCTCAATGACCCGTGCGACTTTTCCGCCGTGGTCAAAGTAGCGGTGCTTCGGCTACCCGGCTTCAACGACTGTGTCTGGCTTCTGACCGATTTCGAGCGATTTCTGACCGACTTCTGACTTCCAGCTTCTGACTTCCAGCTTGTTCGGACAGCATAGTTTTAAAGGAGCGATCCTCCAATGAGACGTTGCTACGGAGATTAGACACGCCTCGTCTATTGTCTATTGATCACATCGTGTGATATCTGCAGAACATTCTCCTGTTTTATTAACAACTTTATAAAGTTTCTTAATATTTTCCTGATACTGAATTTCAATGTTTCATTCACACAGAATTACAGAGAATTATAAATTCTGCATTTAGAGCTCAAACACGACACACTTCTTACACACATATTACTAGACTGACCTAATTAAAACAATGATTATAAGAGAAAGAAGATGCATACAGGAATACAAACATATAATGCATTGAATGCAACATGTTAGTAATCACATCATATCAAGTGTTACTCTAGATATAGTTAATATTTTAACAGATAAACAATTGTCCCCTTTTGAGATTCAAGATTGAGTCCTTAAGCATAGTTTACACTTGCTGCTCACACAAGGGAGGTATTGATATGACAGATTCGTCTTTAAATCCGTTGATGGGTGTTTTCCTGTTCCGTCCGATAATACAAGAGGGTTTTGTGAGAGAATCAATAGATTTAATGTGATCAAACCCACGTGATGGGTTCTGATTAGTTTATTGCTGATGAGCTAAGAAGTCCTTTAGACAGAGTCCTTTGTTAAGAGAAGTGATGTCATCACTTCTGTTAAGGCTAGGTGTTTCCTGTCAGGAAATGGATCTTTTGGACCAAATGAAGCTTTGTTCAATCATGTTGTTCATTGATAAAGTCATTGGTAAGTTCTGTCGAGCGGGCCCTACAATAGAGAATGAGAATGTTGCGTCACAGCACTTTGACTCGTGTTGCATTTCGGGAAGGTGCCGCCATATTAGAAGGATACAGTATCTGTTGCCATGGTTACTTTGACAGTGAGACGGTCAGACCGAGAGAAATAGCGTGATATTTGTTTGCAATTTTGCAATACGCCGCAGTTTCTTTGAATGAAATGGATAATGACGAAGTGAAAGGAAAGTGGCTCTATCGGGAGAGACTAAATAACACCTTTTCCTCCCATAGAAAACCAATATAATGTACTTATTACTTAATGTACTAAGAAAGACAGTGATAGATCAGACCAAACTCAGTAAACATCATACTAATAAAGTAAAGTTGAGCCCATAATGTGAACGCAACTTGTTTAAATTCACGAGCGTTTTCGTCACATAGAAAACTGTTGAGAAACGTCACTTAATTTAGCCTTATAATGATATTAAAAAACAAATTCGGCACAACCCAATTTTCTGTGCTTTATTAGTATACTGTTTACTAAGTTTGTTATTTTATTGGCACTGTCTTTTTCTTTATGGGAGGAAAACATATGTAATTAAATGTGTTGCGTTCATATTCTGGGCTCATCTGGGTTTCTGTCAGTGCGGCACAGTGCAAGAGTTCAGACCCTTTAAGCAATTAAAAGGGTCAATATATAATTGAGGGAGTTTTCATGTCCATGAGATTTATCTCGCAAACATGCTTATTAAAATAAAATTTTAAAAGTCTTCAGTGTTCTTCTTGATCTTGTCTTTACAAATTCCATAGTTAAATATAGCTGCAAGCAGCAATGCGGGGCCAAACACCGAAGGCATTGCAAGCAGAGCAGCACACCAAGCAGAGCAGCACTGCAAATAGAACAGAACAGCAAAAAGAGCAACTTTTAAAGCAGAGCAACACAGCAAGCATTTCAAGCACTCGAATGTCTGAGTTGTAGTGGAATGTGGAGCAAGAAGAGCAAAAACAGAAATTGAATGTACTTGAAAAAAAGTTGGTTCAGAAGTAGAGGTGAGAATGAACTCAAAATGAACAGAATAAGAAATAAGAGGAAAAAGGAATCAAATTGACTCACTACACACAATTGTATAAAGTTGCACCACGCAGGATTTTAACCCACAACCTCCAGCTCCAGCATCTAGTTCCCATCTCATTGCACCACTGGGCAAGTGAATGTTTATACAACTGCTGAAGTTCAGTAGTTTATGTGAAAATGGACTCAAAATGAAGAATTTTTTATAAAACTGCACTGAATGTTATATTTTATTACTTTACTTTAGATTATTCTGCAGCTCATCATGCTGTAGCGCAATACGGAGCAGGAAGAGGAAAAACAGCAAAAAATTAACAAACATGAAACAGCTGGTTCATAATTACGGGCAAGAATAACCTCAGAATGTACAGAAGCTTAGATGAAAATGAACACAGCATGAATAAAAAGCATTTATTTCTAATCCAAGGGGCAACAAAGGAATCAAAACACACAATTTCATAAAACCACTTTATGAATTTGAACTCACTATCTTTGGGTACAGTGCTCTTCAGGTATCTGGCTTTACACATTAAGCTATTTGAGGATGCACGTTCAACAGGCTGTGGAAGAGAACTTTTAGTGTAAAATAGAATTTACAAAAAAAAACATTACTTAGTATGCTAACCATATTAGCATGCTAAACTAACTTAATGCTAATGAAGCTCATGGCTAACTTGATAGCTGAAGAGCCACATTAAAAAGAATGACAACTAGTTAGCATGCTAAGCAATTAGCATTCTAAGCTAACTAGCATAAGACAACAAACACAAGCAAGGTCACATTCAGAGACGAATATCTCGGGAACGGTAGTGAATATCAAAAATCTGTTCAGTCATTTCTATGCGGCTCGGTCCAAAGATCATCGGAGCTGATTTTGAACAAAATTGGACAAAACTTGTGGGAGGAGTAGTGAAAAAACAGTTTTTCATTTATTTCAATATGGCGGACAGGTACATTTAAGGAAAATTACAAATTACACATTGTTGGAATTGGCATTCGCCAGGGAATAAAATGACATAAAGCATACACATTTTGGAAAATGTTTTCAAAAGTTATAAGCGTTTTTACAAAAAACATTATATCTGTGGAACAGTAGGTTTCACTGTCTTGAAACTTCTCAGGTACCTTCAGGACCTTCTGATGGTCATACATACCAATATTTGCGAAGATATGTCAAATTATTTAAAAGATATTTTAATTTATGACAAAATTCAAAATGGCAGACACATGGTTCATCCGATGTTGACAAATTCAATATCCACGGATTCGGCATGGCCCAAGGAATCCATAGACACTAAGATTTTTGATTTTCTGACAATCATGGTCTTGATCAAGAGTACCAATTTTTGTTTTGATTGATCAAAGATTAGCTGAGATACAGCCTCTATGGCAATTTTGGGTCCACCTCGTTAACTTCATGACATAACTTTTTTTTTTTTACCAGTAGGTCAAAAATTCTGTTCAGTCATTTCTGCTCAGTCCAAAGTCCAAAGATCATCTGATCAAAGTTTGGACAAAATTGGACACATTTTGAAGGAGGAGTAGCGAAAAAACGTAATACTGTACTTTTCAAAATGGCTTCAAAAAGGGCAGAGACTTAATGTAAAATGTTGAATAGCATCAGCATGACGAGACAAATCAGATGTACTAAATTACTTTTTTCTAGAGCAAATAGTTCAAATGTTATAACCTTTAGAATAGTGAATTTTTGAACTGGTGGTGGCGCTATAGAGTTGGTTCTACATACTCCAAATCTGGTCCAATCACTTTTCATGAGCATCTCTACAAGTCTGCCAAATTTCATAATTTTCTCATGTTCCATTGATAGGACTGCCATAGACTCCCATTGGGGAAGAAGAAGAATAATGGATCTAACAGATACAATAGGGGCTAAAGCACCTTCGGTGCTTGGCCCCTAATTATTATGGAAATAATCATTTATTTATAAAAATTTACTAGATATCCCTAAAATGTCAACTAAATAACCGTCCGAAATGAATTACAACCACAATCTCATTACCTAAAAAAACATTTAAAAAACTTATTTAAAAACAGTTTTAATTATATTATTTACATTAAGTTGAAGTAATTGTGAACAATGTGTCTTTTTGGGCAATATGTCACATTTTCAATAGAAATTGACAAATTGAATATATGTCCGAGAAGTCGCTGTCATCTAAGTTACCCATAGCAAATACACCCCACAAGGAAGAGTGTGTTTTCCAGATCACATGACCTGCTCCACATGATGTCATTTCTTCCTGAAGACAAAACTAGCAAGACTCCAAGGTATGTTCTCCCTCCACATTTTCAGTTATTTCACCTAAAGTAGTGCTTAGGGCAAATGTGTACTTATCATATGTCAACAATGTTACTACAATTAATTCATAAATAACTTTGAATTTCAATTCCACTCAGTTGTACATATAATATTTAGAAGAACCTCTCCGTAAAATGCCACGTGGTGTCTGGTGCTAGGCAGACTAGTGCTTTTGATTTTATCCCTAAAAACAGCAAAAATGTCAACTAGGTTACCAGTCACCTATGTTACTCTGCAAAGGTAACTTAGTTGACCAAGAGTAACATAGTTGACATTCATGACATGTTCTTATAGTTTTCAGGAGTTCATTTAATATTCTAATTGTACAGTAACTATAAAATACTTTGCAATAAATATTATAAAAGTAAACTTGTTTTCAGGCAAATGCCACGATTATCTGCTGCAGAAAAGCAGCGCCGTTACCGTGCATGGCGAGATGCTGATCCTGCGAAAAGGGAGGCATACTTGGCAAGAGGCCGGCAGAAATGGAGAGAAAAGAGGGAGCAAGGTGCATACTATAAGCCCATATCTGAACAGAGTGAGAGGGAAAAACGTGCAAAGAGAAAGGCCTGGAGAAGAGCCCAGGAACAGAGCAGACACAGAAAGAAACAGGCTTCTGCTATTGTTACCCCACCACTGAGTCCTGACAGCGAGGAACAACCAGTTCCACAACCAGGAAGGTTAGAAGGTTATGTAGTAAGATCCTCAAACAGAACTATGTAGGCAGGCTATGTAGAAAGTACCTTAAACAGAACAATGTCTCATGAAAAAGTACTTGTTAGATTATAATGTTAGATTAAAATGCAAAATTACATGGTGGCATGGTGACAATTAATTTCAAATGCTTTAAATGACACCTGCAATGTCATTTAAAGTCTTCATGTAATTTCATGTAATTTCAGACAGAGAATACAAGGAAGAAGGACTAGAAGAAGACAGTACCAGAAAATATACATTGAGAATCACAAACTCAAGGAAAAGCTTAAAGCTCAAACAAAAATATCAGACAAATACCGTAAGCGCTATGAACGGCTACTGTGCAGTTTCGACTCTCCTAGGAAAAGAACAAAAAGGATGCTCAGAACAAGTCCAGTCAGTAAGGATGTGCGGAGAACTCTGGTCTATCATCATGCACTTGTGAAAAGCCTCAAACAAAAATTTCAGTGTGCAGCAAAAGAAAAGACCAGGAACCTATAGATAGTCACACACACACACACACACACACACACACACACAC
Source organism: Chanodichthys erythropterus (assembly GCF_024489055.1). Lineage (NCBI taxonomy): Eukaryota > Metazoa > Chordata > Actinopteri > Cypriniformes > Xenocyprididae > Chanodichthys > Chanodichthys erythropterus. The sequence continues at coordinate 8,656,837 of NC_090238.1, read as the reverse complement.
ACACACACACACACACACACACACACACACACACACACACACAAAGATTACTTGATTGAACTTGACAAAATCATTGAAAAATGGGGGGGTTAGAAAATGGGGAGTGTGTTCTGTCTTCGCTGGTTTCATGGGTGTCTGTAAGTTGGAGGGTATGCCAATGTTTTACTTGGGTTCTGACATATGAATGTTTTTGAGATACAACTGTTTGCACTATTAAAATTTTGATCCAATGCAGCACACTTATTTTGTTAACCAACAGAATAAAACTTATTGTAAGTTTTATTCTGGTTATTGTAACGAATGTGGACTCATGGTAAGATCCATTTGCAAGCTTTATTAAATGTGAGCGTGGTCGTACAGGCAGGGTTAAACAGGAATAAACAGGAATAGCAAGGGACAGGCAGAATCGTAGTCAGGATACAAGCAAGAGGTCGAGGCAGGCGGCAGACAGGGATAAACAGGGTAACAGTCCAAACGGTAACAGGCAGAACAGACAGGGAAACGCTCAGAAATGCTACAATAGTAAACAAGACTTTGCGGTGAGGTGGTGTGTGTGAAAGTCCTTTATAGTCCTGGTAATGATGTGCAGCTGGGTGTGGTGATCAGTGTGGAGTGCTAGGCTGTATGTGGCAACAGGTGATTGGTGGGGTGAGTGCATGTGATAGGCAAGGGAGGATTGTGGGAAATGGAGTCCGGAGTGAGCAGGAGCGTGACAGGAACAGATGGTGATCGTGACAGTTATTGTTACTTATTGCAGTGCAATATTATTTTTTGTTCAATACAATGCACTACTGTATTTCATTCCACAAACAAGATTTTCAAAATGTTTACATGGTGGAATTTTTGTGTAAGTGCTGTTTTTGATACTTTTGTTGTTGTTGTTTTCTATGTTAGGATCTTTTGTTTATGATATATGTGCTTTTTAATAAAGTTGTGATTGATCCTTGTAAACTGATGTGTGTCTGTATTTCTCCTTTATGTCATGAAATATTCAACAGGTCTTGATTAAATGCAATAAAAGATTAGCTAACATATAATAATTGATATAGTTTAGGATTGTGTTTGTTAAATACATCATCCTACTTTGTCATGTCCAGTCAACTATGTTACTTTTGTCAACTATGATACTGGGCTGTCAATTAAGTTACCATTATGTTTTTTAAAAAAAGATATGTATTTCAATGGTTCCCTAATCTCCAAGTAAATATTTAGAAACTGAGTAGCTGTCAAATATATACCTCAGCATAATTTAATCAAGAAAATTATCATGAATCAAGTAGTTTGGAAACAAAATATACAGACTGGTTACTTCAGTACTTGAAATTTGGGGTTTCAATTGAACAAAATGTGTATTTTCTTAATTAATTGGGTATTTTAATTGAAAAGGTATGTAAATAGACACATATTCTTCCAAGAGTAATGATTTTTTTTTAATGTCTGCCTTTTCACATAAAGTTAAAACTTATAGGTTTTGTCCGTAACATAGTTGACCAAATAATGAGTAAACTTCTTGTTTTTAAAACTAAATATCTGAAATCAATTATGCCTGAGCTCGGCAATTACTAAAAACAAAATATTTCAGGGATGATTTATCAGGGAAGATAATAATATTTTGTAAATAAATATATTTTTTCCCAGAATTATTCAAACTCAAAATCTCCCACAATTATATATTGACCCAAAAGCAAATTTTTAAGTTTACGTTATTAGCAAGCAGCATTATTTAGAGAAACTGCTTGACTATGGCTGCGTCCGAAATCGCCTACTCACTGAGTAGGTACTTAATTTCAGTAAGTACTTACTTTACGAGCCTAAAAGAGTAGGTACTAATCTCGTTGAGTATGAATGTGATCCGGATATAATCCGCCATGTTGACGTTATCATGTGACCTACGACGTTATCACAAGCGCAACAACTTTACAACAGGTTTAATTAATCATATCTGTATCTTGAAATTTATTTATTTATTTAACCCTAATAATCTGACCCACAGTTTTATCCTTAAAGATAGGCTATATACATATATATATATATGATGAAAACCCAAAATCGCGATCTCTTGAATATGTTGTTAACTTCTTTATTTTATATGCATACAATTTTATCCACAAGCAAAAGTGGCTTTTTCCTTTTTCTCATTGAATTTAACTGTCGTTTCATCCCTTAGGCTTATAATATATATATATATATATATATATATATATATATATATATATATATATATATATATATATATATATATATATATATATATATATATATATATATATTGAAGCCTTATGTTGAATTATTCTGATATTTAACCTTGTCATTGTGCTTTTTTCTGTGTATATAATCTATTTATTTTTTTTTTTTTGTCATTATGATTGCTCATTGTTAGTTCTGCAATAATAATATAATAAAAAAGATATGAGTGACAGGTGCACTAACACCTCACAGCAGCAGTAACTTGCCAACGCTACCTTGTACGGTTTTCATCAGCATTTGCAATATCTGCACAAAGGAGATGTCAGACAGCTGCTTGAAGATCTCACCTTTGGAGAAGACTAATGTATTACTACTAAAGATAAGATTACCCCAGAATGAACAGCATTGCTAGACCACCCTAACACTTAATAATAAATGCTGACCAATACTTAATCATATTATTTTTTTACAGAAAATAATGTATTATTAAAACAAGCAAATTGTAATGTTTTGTCATATGACATAGCTATGCATGAATAAACACTAGACAAATACAACCAAGGTGAACACATCTCAATTTACAGTCAAGCAATGAATTAATGCATGAATAAAATAAATATATTTTATTTACGGACAATAGGAAACATAAATGAGTTATAGAATGAATAAAAGTAATCATCACAATAAATAAATACATATACAAGTCAACAACACATGAAACAAAGCTTTATTCAAACTTGTTCTTACAATCGCATATTTCAGCCCTGCTGCCATCTCACACAGCTGTGCCAATTCTGCAGCTTTATTCTGATGAAGCAGCTGATGAACACCTTCACCTGTCTTTGCCATCTATAATGTCCCTCACTGCTGCTCCTCTCAATGGGGACATCTTTGATCCGGAGGATGAGGAAGATGATGATGGACCCCTGAACCCCACAACCTTGAAGCAGGAGTGGGAGAAGATGTGCAGTTCAATCTGGCTGCTGCTGTGTCTGCTCCAAACATTCATGTGCTCTCCATGAACAAGACTACATGTAAAACATTTAAACTGATTGAAACGTTTAATAATTCATGTCAGAATTCTGTTTCCTGACATATTTAATTCAATATTTTTACAATTACGTGCTATTTTTTTGTTTCAGCTTTATTATTTTAGTGGTGTAGTGGGCTAAATCTCCGGGTTCGATCTCCGCAGCTGTCACCATCCTTAATCAAGACACTTTACTCCAGGTTACACCATGGGGATCATCCCTGTAATAAGAGCACTGTATGTCACTTTTGATAAAAGCATCTGCCAAAAGCAAACCTGTAAATGTGATTTTTGTAAATCCTTTTTTGTTAGTGTCTTGGGCACAAACACTCAATAAAGCTGATTACTTCTTAAAGTTTACTTTTTCAAGGTACCATAATATAAATGCATACATACAGTTTCTATTTGGGGGCTTAAAGGGTTAGTTCACCTAAACATATAAATTCAGTCATTATTCAGGTTTCTTTCCCCCACAAATGCCGCCATCACCTTGCCTTGCAGGCAAACATACCAACATCAAGAATCAGAAGTGCTGTAATAACTCTGTTTGAAATTACAGTAATTAAAATAAACTACAAGTTAATATTTAAATAGATTTGTATTATTTTCTTTAGTGTACTCACTCAAAGCCATTGACGCCATCATTCCTTCATCAGCCTCTCTCCACTGGATAAACACACGTGTGTTCATCTGTCCCTGTAACATCCAGACAAGATTCAAGTTTCCTCTGAGATTTATGTGCTACATTTACATGTTTAATACTACATTTACATGTTTATGATGTGTTAACTCACTTCTTATCCAACTGTATATAATTTATCAACAGTACTAACGGACAAATAAAATAGATAACTTAGATCTAATTACTTGTACATTTGTTTATTTACATTCATTCCTGTACATTTACTTCCATTCATGTAAAGTGTTGGGAACAGGCAGTGAATTCTATATAATAGCACACATCACTCAAGATGTATTTCATATTGTGATGTACTCATTACCTGCAATACTTATTGAATATTTTCCTGTCAGATGTTAAATAAACATTTAGTAATCAACTTTATGATGTATATGGTTTGGAATTCATGTAAATCCACTTTGGAGACGAACGTGTGTTTATTGAAGCTCCCCTGTTAGCTGTACACAATAAAACGTGTTTTTACTGCAAAATCACAACTATACTACACTGACTAGCGTCTTTACACCTCTACAGTAGTTCAACAAATGCGATTTTAACACAAGTAAAGTTTTTGATTTTTAATACTCACATTTGAAAACATCCGTGCCGCTTTTCTCCTCCGTGTTCGAGTGTGACGTATCCTCTCCCGTGGCCTCCTGGGATAGAAGAGTGTCCATCGGATGAACACTTCAGAATCTGGGCGGGAGGAGTAGGCCATCCGGGAACTTCTCGACTACTCATTTATGATTACTGAGGATTTCGGACATACTACTCCTTTCACGTACTGTTTTTCCCCTACTATATAGTAGATAAGTAGGCATATTCGGACGCACTTTAAGTAGACGCACGTCCGAATCTCGCGAGAATTAGACATCACCCAGGTAGTTCTCGCCTACTCTTTTATGAATACTTCGGATTCGGACATACTTTTTCGCTCGCCTACTGCTTTTCCCCTACTATATAGTAGAGAAGTATGCGGTTTCGGATGCAGCCTATGTATGTATCGCAAAATTTATTTATTAAATTAATCAGCTCTCTCTCTGTTGCGCTTTATCTCGGGTTCACTGAAGAAGTTACCATAGCAACTGATAGCGTATCCTGCTAATATGGTGGCGCCTTCCCAAAATGTAACGCGGAGTGAAAACATCGTGACGAAATTCTCATTCTCTATACTCACATTTGACAGCATCCGCGTCACTTTTCTCCTCCGTGTTTGATATGACGTATCCTCTCCCGTGGCCTCCTGGGATAGAAAAGTATCCATTGAGGAACACTTCAGAATCTGGGCGGAAGCAGTAGGCCATCCGGGAACTTCTCGACTACTTATTTATGATTATTTTGGTTTCTGGCATACTTATTCACTCGCCTACTGCTTTTCCCCTGTTATATAGTAGGTACGTAGGCGGTTTCGGACGCACTTTAAGTAGGCGCACGGCCGAATCTCGCAAGAATTAGTACGTCACCCAGGTAATTTTCGCCTACTCTTTTTGCTTCTGACATACTTATTCGCTCGCCTACTGCTTTTCCCCTACTAAATAGTAGAGAAGTAGGCAGTTTCGGACGCAGCCATTTCCTCAGGGATGACGCATTTTTGTAGGCAAAATCCGGAAGCGAGTTAGCATTTTAGGACTTCCGGTTCCGGTTTCAAGTCTATGGGTTTTTTGAATGGGTTTTTGCTAAATTGCCTGAAATAAGGTCTGTGGTTAACAAAGCCTCTAAATACTTTCACGTTTTGATCTATGACATAAAACACACCAGTTATAACCCACTTGTGATTTTTTAAACTTTTACTGTGTCTTAAAATCGGCGGTTGCTAACAAATTGCTAAAAGGGACTACTTCCTTTGGCGGGGACTTTCAACGTCATCATTAAAAATGGGAGATTTGGACAGCATTTCTCATGAAAAAGTGGATAAGTATTAATAACAGCGTAGATCATAATCAGCGAGCATGTTTTTAAATAAAGTTGTTTTCTAAATAAAGTTTGAGGAAGCTTGGTGGTGACAACGTTGATCCGCGACTATGGTGTGCTGTAGTCCGTTTATAGCCTACTGTTAGCCTTTTATATCTGACAACTTTATTTAGGCTTCAAAATCTATAAATGTTGTGTTAACTTGTAAAGATTATCTTGGTAGACAAAACATGTAAGTGTCATAACCCTTAGTTAAACACAGAGCTTATTTTCTGCAATTTTCCAAAAGTCTATGGGAAAAATGCATAAAGTTGTTTTCTAAATAAAGTTTGAGGAAGCTTGGTGTTGACAGCGTTGATCCACGACTATGGTGTGCTGTAGTCCGTTTATAGCCTACTTTATATCTGACGACTTTATTTAGGCTTCAAAATCTATAAATGTTGTGTTAACTTGTAGAGATTATCTTGATAAACAAAACGTGTCATAACCCTTTGTTAAACACAGAGCTTATTTTCTGTGATTTTCCAAAAGTCTATGGGAAAAATGCATAGGCTTTCAACCGAGGGAACCCGTGCACCGTTAACTTCTGGGTCATCCCTGGGGCACTCTATATGGCTCTGATTCAAGTCACCTGCCCACCGGGACACAGCCCCTCAGCCGAACTGAGTGGCAAAACATCCTGCAAAAAGAATGGGTTTGGAGGAAACTGCGAAAACGGGGAGTAAAACAAACGATTATCTGCGTAAATTAAAGGCAGTTGGACTCGACACTGATACTTACAACGTTCCAAAGAACCAGTGGTCCATGGACATTGGCATGTGGCCAGGAATCGGGTTTCCTGCAAAAGTAGACCTAGGCCCAATCCCAATTCTACCCCTTACTCCTTCACTTTTCCCTTCCTCTTTGTTTTGCGCATTCACGTAGGAAGATCTAAATCCGTATCACTTCATCATTGTTATCGTCATTCCACCCAGCCCTAAAACTTGGCACTATGGCGTTATAGACATTACTTCAAGACTGGATTTGTTGGTGAAATTTAAGAATATAAATGGATATTTGGATTGTTTCAATATATTGTAGAAACTTTTAAAGTTACTTGGATAACTTGGATACTTGGATCTGTCAGCTGTAACAGTCGTGTGGAGTTTCGACTGCATGCCAGCCAGGGTACCCTCCGCATGCATGTTCTTTTAAGTTGATGATGTCAGGCTGACTAAATGAATTTTAATATTTGTGATTTGTGATTGTATAAATTTTTACGTAGTTATTGCATCATTATTTCGATATTCCTTGGTTGTTAAATGTCTTGAGAACATAGTTTTGTATTTTTGAAATTCAATTAAATAACATAAATAATATAAATAACGAATAAAATAAAGAAAAAGTTCTGCACTGTTTGCACTACCAATTTTTTTTGTAACCAATCTTTTTCACCCAATTTACACCACAACAACATCGAACATTCAAGAAAGTGCAATGTGTAATATTTGGGAGGATCTATAGAGACAGAGCGACACGAGTCATAATCTGAAAACCACGCCCACTGGCGGGAAAACAATCCAACCGTCTCCATTGACTTTGTATTGCGTGAAGCTGCCTCCTTGTCATTTCTGACTTATAACAAAAAAAACAGAACAATGTCTAAAAGCTGCTATGTGACAGGGTGTATAGCAAAAAAGCTAAAAAAACAAAACAAAAAAAACAGAAGTTTATAAGCTTTCGACCCAAAAAACAAAAGTTTAAGGACACAAAAGTGTATACAGACAGAGCGCAACATATCATATTTCTCTGATTACAAAGTCCACAAGAGGGGAATGTAATCGGCAACAGGAAATATAATATATAAAACTGACATTTGGATGTTTGACTTACAAGTGACAAAATGTTTACTGCACACGTAGGCATACTGAGTGTCAGGATCCCAAAATTTATCCATTCTTCCTTCTTTTAAGCTCTTGATTCTAATGTGTACTTGACCATTGAAAAAGTAGTTCTTGTAATTGTTTAAGCATTTGTTTCAGTAAGGATATAATTAGCCTACCATGGCTCCTCATTGCATTAGGGCAATGTTAACTTTTTTCTTTCTTTTTTAAATCTATTCCCTTAACAGATTATATATTATAAATTCTTCAACAACAAGTTAGTTGTTGTACTACAATAAATACAAGTGGCTGTTTTTAGATCATGTTTGACAATTTAAGTTTTTGTGCTGAATTCGTATCGTTTTCGTAGGCAATTGAGAGAATAAAATACAGAAATCCCTTCATTTCCCTAAAAAAATCAAACCAATTTGAACTGGAAAGCTCATTTTTAGAATTTATGCACATATTGGCATCACCATCCAGCGTTTTTATGTGATATCCCAAAGTGCTCATAAAAATAGGCGGATGGTGATAGCTATTTCATAGCTAGTGAAATCAGATGTCACGTTCACATGTTGACCACATGATGTCGCCACGACACAATGAGAGCATATCTCATTGTGTTTTTGTGTAAATTATGGCAAAAACAGAATAAAAATAACAAAATCGCTTTGAAAAAAGCTGACGAAAAGCAAAAACGAAGGTATCATTACATAAACTTAATGTCTAACATTAAAGTTAGTTTTAACGTTTATGCTCATTGGAAGCAGGACTTGCCAACATCTTGGAAGTGACATCAAAAGACGCGTCTCGCTGAGGTCGGGGTTGATAGTACCCTGAGTTCACACACCGAATGTCCGACTTTGAGTGGCATTCCAGATGTGATTTCCTAGAAGGAGGTGGGAAAAATCCAAATTCCGTTCTGTCTGGAACACAGCAATAGAAACTCATAGATTCGAGTCTGAGAACATGAATAGCTCCTTCACAAGAACTATAAATTATGGTTACAACATGCCGTGAACCCAGCATAAGCTCATTGTTTTGGTTCAGGAGGAACTGTAATAGGCGACAGTTCCTTATGGAAGTAAATCAGTAGCAAAACACGAGAGGTTGCTGATTTGAATGTGAGAACTTGTCGTATTAATATTTGTATTTGTAAACTGAAATTTACACTCACAGTCCTGATGTGAAAAGCTGAATGTTTCGATTTGCACACGCAGACAACAATCAAAACACCCGTGTTACGAAGTTGTAGTTGCAGATTAATAGTTACAAATGTGTAAAATGGCATTCACATAAACAAAATGACAGACACAAATGCGTGAGACATATTTACTTTTACACTTTACTTCAGTTTCGCTGTACAGCTTCAAGTCGGCGCTTACAACCTCTCAGATCTGGCAGTACAAGTTCAATTCCTGGCGCTTTGACTTTTGCTACTCTTTTTGCGATATTCCTGTAGCAAAACTGACTTGAGCACTTGAAAGCAGAAGTGAGAGAGCAGAACGGGGATGGGGGTGAAGGCGTGTTATTGGTCGATGCCTGACCAATGAACAACGCCATCCAGTGCGACTTGGCATGCGGAAAGAAATAATTGCATATGTATGAGACAATATTTTCATTAAAATATTGTTAGTTTTAACAGGTTTTTAATATTACAGTGAAAGAGTAATAAAGTTTTGGACCACCAAAACAGCGCAATCTGCTCTATGTAGTGACGTCATTGCGTACAAAAACGTCCTATTTCATTGGCTGACTCCAACCAATAAACGACTTTACTACTCAAGATAATATGAGAGGGCGCTATTTTAATTTAATTATTTTTTTTTATTTTTTGCGTAAACTCATTACATATTAAGAGAGCAAGAGAGAGGTTTCAAAGCATCAAAAGGTTTCAAAGCATTAAAAGTGTCGAAAACAGTGCCATCTTGTGGCAGGTAAAATTTACAGCAGCCATAAACCTGAGATCGCAGCTCCGTTGTTTTATCCATTAAACACAAATGAAAGCCTGACGACACTAAATGTGTTTATTTCAATAATGTAATTCACATCTTAAAGCTTGGCAATAAATGAAATGGATCAACAAAAAGAATAATTATAATAATTACTAATAATACATAGCCTACTGAGTAGTTTGATGCAAGTAAATTGTGCTGTTGTGTGTTTATTGTAGCCTATATGACAGAACATATTATGATGTAATATAGGCTACAGGCTTTATTTAAAATGTTTAGTAAATGGACTTGAACTTTCATATAGTAGTGGTCTGGGACGTTTTTGTACGCAATGACGTCACTACATAGAGCAGATTGCGCTGTTTTGGTGGTCCAAAACTTTATTACTCTTTCACTGTAATATTAAAAACCTGTTAAAACTAACGATATTTTAATGAAAATATTGTCTCATACATATGCAATTATTTCTTTCCGCATGCCAAGTCGCACTGGATGGCGTTGTTCATTGGTCAGGCATCGACCAATAAAACGCCTTCACCCCCCCATCCCCGTTCTGCTCTCTCACTTCTGCTTTCAAGTGCTCAAGTCAGTTTTGCTACAGGAATATCGCAAAAAGAGTAGCAAAAGTCAAAGCGCCAGGAATTGAACTTGTACTGCCAGATCTGAGAGGTTGTAAGCGCCGACTTGAAGCTGTACAGCGAAACTGAAGTAAAGTGTAAAAGTAAATATGTCTCACGCATTTGTGTCTGTCATTTTGTTTATGTGAATGCCATTTTACACATTTGTAACTATTAATCTGCAACTACAACTTCGTAACACGGGTGTTTTGATTGTTGTCTGCGTGTGCAAATCGAAACATTCAGCTTTTCACATCAGGACTGTGAGTGTAAATTTCAGTTTACAAATACAAATATTAATACGACAAGTTCTCACATTCAAATCAGCAACCTCTCGTGTTTTGCTACTGATTTACTTCCATAGTTCCTTTTGGGCGCTCAGTGACTGTTCACAGCTCTGCATAGCCTCATTGACCGCGCTGATGATGTATGAAGTCTGCGCGCGGAGGGTATGGATATGCATTCGCTAACAGGCAGGAAGGACATCGTATCATTGCATTTGGAACGAATGCAATGATTTGGCGAACATTTTTTGTTCCTGAGACTTCCACATGCGTTGTAAACATTTTTTTTTTTTTAATATTTAGACCATGTATCTGATTGCTATGTGAAGAGAGTTTCAACCAGAATAACAAAAAAGTGTTTCAAAGACCAATATGTAACATTTATTCCCACTGTGCAATTTCTATGCAATATAATCCCATGGACAATCAATTCTGCATATTTCTGTAATTGCATTATGTTTGTATCTCTGCTGCCTGTACATTAACCCTTGAATTACAAATGTGATATCCATTGTTGATGAATAGAAAGAGAAATTTTGATCTTAAGTGGAGCATTGTAATATAACAATGTAACCGTTTTTGTCATGATCAATTTAATGTATCAACTGTCTTTATACATATACAGTGGGTACGGAAAGTATTCAGACCCCTTTAAAGTTTTCACTCTTTGTTATATTGCAGCCATTTGCTAAAATCAGATTTATTAAAAAACTGAAATATCACATGTTCCTAAGTATTCAGACACTTTGCTCAGTATTTAGTAGAAGCACCCTTTTGTGAAGCACCTTCATGTGATATTTCAGTTTTCTATTTTAATAAATCTGCAAAAATGTCAACAATTCTGTGTTTTTCTGTCAATATGGGGTGCTGTGTGTACATTAATGAGGAAAAGAAATGAACTTAAATGATTTTAGCAAATGGCTGCAATATAACAAAGAGTGAAAAATGTAACGGGGTCTGAATATTCAATTCAATTCACATTTATTTGTATAGCGCTTTTCACAATGCATATCGTTTCAAAGCAGCTTTACAGAGAATGCATGTCAAAATTACAATATTAGAAGAATGCAGTTGGCAAATAATGTAATAATTTGTGCAATTAATTTACAAATACTGTTAGCATTTAATTTTAAGGTAGAAGCAATGAGCTCCTGGAAAAATGAAATACATCAACAATAATTAGGATATATAGAAATTTGGGAATGTGCATGGTGCACGGGTGTGCCGAGGTAAAACAGAAAAGCAAATAGAGAATAATTAGCTGTTCATAACATTAAGCAAAGATACGTGCAATTGATCTGACATGAAATGTATTATGTGAACGCTTGGCTAAAGAGATACGTCTTTAATCTAGATTTAAATTGGGTGAGTGAGTCTGAGCCCCGAACATTATCAGGAAGGCTATTCCAGAGTTTAGGAGCCAAATGTAAAAACGCTCTCCCTCCTTTAGTGGACTTAGATATCCTAGGTACAACCAGAGTTATGTGATCTTAAAGAGCATGAAGCATTGTAGGGCGATTAGAAGATCAGTTAAGTACACAGGAGCTAAACCATTTAGAGCCTTATTGGTCATTAGCAATACTTTATAATCGATACGGAACTGTTACAACAGAGACACCGGAAGCAGAGATAAAAGCAGTTGGGCAGTTTATTGTGACAATCAGCAGAGCAAACAGGTAAGGGATTATAGATATGGAAGGTCTTGGAGATGAATGAGAGGTAATACTGTCCTTTTCTTTGTGATGCAGGTGATGGTGGAAGGAGACGCTGGAGATGGCAGACAGGAACACTCACACACACAGGCAGGTAGGAACACGAGGAGTACTGGAGACAATGGAGACGAAGGAGATGATGTAGGCAGGTAAGTATCGTTTTGAGAGTCCTTGAGGTAAGTGAACAACGGGGTGTATCACGAACGAGACCGGACAATGTGTGTGTGTGAGTGTGGGGTTCTTATAGTGTGACTGATGACTGTGGTGATGGGCTTCAGGTGGCGGTGATTAGAATTCCGGTGATTGAGTGCGCGGGTAAGGGAGTGAGGTGGAACCTGACGTGTCTGTGACAGTACCCCCCCTCCCACGGCCCGCTCCTGAGGGCCGAGGACCCCGACGTCGTGGTGGTCGTCCTCGAGGTCGTGGGGCAGGTCTGTCCGGGTGGTTGGTGTGGAAAGTCTGTAACAGAGTAGGATCAAGGATATCATTCTTAGGGACCCATGAGCGTTCTTCGGGACCGTAGCCTTCCCAATCCACCAGATATTCTAAGAGACCACCACGGCGCCGGGAGTCCAGGATCTCTCGAACCTCGTAGGCAGTCCCATCGTCCAGGATGAGTGGAAGGGGGGGCTTGACGGCTGCCACGTCAGGTTCTGTGGAAGGAAGAACAGAAGGGTGGTGAGGTTTTAGGAGTGACACATGGAAGGTTGGATGAATTCTTTTATATTGTGCAGGAAGTTGTAACCGGTAGATGACGGGGTTGATCTGTTGGAGGATGGTGAATGGGCCAATGAAGCGGGGACTCAGCTTCTTGCAGGGCAGGCGCATCCTGATGTCTCTGGTGGACAGCCAGACCTTCTGCCCCGGTTGGTAGGTAGGAGCGTGGGAGCACCGAAGGTCGGCTGTCATCTTGCGCCTGCGCAGGGCTCTCTGCAGCTGGTGATGAGCTGAGTCCCATACCCTCTCGCTCTCCCGGAACCAGTAGTCGACCGCTGGCACGTTGGAGGGTTCCCCGTCCCAGGGGAACAGTGGGGGCTGGAAGCCGAGCACGCATTGAAAAGGTGTTAATCCTGTTGTAGCTTGACGGAGGGAGTTCTGGGCGTACTCGGCCCAGCCCAGGTACTGGTTCCAGGAGTCCTGGTGGCCATGACAGAAGGTACGCAGGAAGCGCCCAATCTCCTGGATCTTCCGTTCCATCTGCCCGTTCGACTGAGGATGGTATCCAGACGATAGGCTGACGGTCACACCCAGGAGGGAGAAGAACGCCTTCCAGACTCGAGAGATAAATTGAGGTCCTCTATCAGAGACTATGTCTTCGGGGATTCCATAATGACGGAAGACATGGTTGAACATTAATTCTGCTGTGGCCATGGCAGTGGGTAGACCTTCCAGGGGGATCAGACGGCAGGCTTTGGAGAAACGGTCTACGACTACCAGAATACAGGTGTGACCATCAGATTCAGGGAGGTCGGTAACAAAGTCTACTCCCAGGTGTGACCAGGGTCTCTCAGGAACGGGCAGAGGATTGAGCTTGCCGGTTGGAAGATGGCGTGGGCTCTTGGAGATGGCGCACTCCCTGCAGCCCTGCACGTACCTTCTGACGTCGCTGGCCATGTTTGGCCACCAGAAGTGCTGTTTGAGCAGCGAGAGGGTCTCATTGACCCCCGGGTGACCAGTGCCAAGTGATGAGTGAACGGAGTGCAGGAGTGGAGTGCGTCGTGTCCTGGTGATGTAACGCAAGCCTTGGGGACAACCCGGCGGAGTGCGTGAGGAGGCATTGGAGGAGGGTAAGGTCTCTTCCGACCATTCGATGGGGCTCATGAAGAGAGACTCGGGCAGGATAGTTTCAGGGTCATCATTCTTCTCCTCGGGAGCGTGGAGACGTGAGAGAGCATCGGCCTTGAGGTTCTTCGACCCAGGGCGGTATGAGATGGCGAAGTTAAATCTTGAGAAGAACATTGCCCATCTGGCTTGACGTGGGTTGAGTCGTTTGGCAGCTTTCAGATACTCAAGGTTTTTATGGTCAGTAAGAACTTGGAAAGGGTGGTTAGCTCCCTCCAACCAATGCCTCCACTCCTCAAGGGCGAGCTTGACAGCCAGGAGTTCACGGTCCCCGATGTCGTAATTTACCTCCGCCGGGTTGAGCTTGCGGGAGAAGAAGGCGCATGGATGGAGCCTACTTGGATTCCCCTGCTGCTGTGAGAGGACCGCTCCCACTCCGGTGGTGGAGGCGTCCACCTCCACGACGAATGGTAAATCTGGATTGGGGTGGACGAGGAGGGGAGCGGTGGTGAAGGCTTTCTTGAGGGTCTCAAAAGCTTCTGTGGCAGGCTGGGACCAGGACAGAGACTTGGGCTGTTTACGGAGCAGGTTGGTGAGTGGGCTGACGATGGTGCTGTAATTTTTGATGAAGCAACGGTAGAAATTGGAGAAGCCGAGGAAACGTTGGAGTTCTTTAATGGTAGTGGGAGTTGGCCAGTTCTGGATGGCGGAAACCTTCCCCTCGTCCATCCGGATGCCACTGTGGTCAATCACATATCCCAGGAAGTGGACAGAGGGCTGATGGAAGGAACACTTCTCTGCTTTTAGGAAGAGTTGGAACTGCCGTAAGCGCTTGAGGACCTCCGCAACGTGGTGGCGATGTTCGGCCAAGCTCCGGGAGTAGATGAGGATGTCATCAATATACACCAGAACGAACTTGTGGAGGAACTCCCGGAGCACCTCATGGATGAAATCCTGGAATACAGAGGGGGCGTTGACCAGGCCATACGGCATCACGAGATATTCATAGTGGCCGGTGGGCGTGACGAAGGCGGTCTTCCACTCGTCCCCCTCGCGTATCCGGATGAGGTTATACGCGCTGCGGAGGTCCAGCTTGGTGAACACAGTGGCACCGCGGAGATGTTCCAGGGCCGCTGGGACGAGGGGAAGTGGATACCTGAATTTCACTGTAATCTTGTTCAATGAGCGATAATCAATACAGGGCCGCAAGCCTCCGTCCTTCTTGGCCACGAAGAAGAAGCTTGAAGCAGCAGGGGAAGTAGACGGGCGGATGTATCCTTGGTTAAGGTCCTCTTTAATATATTCCTCCATGGCCTTCTCCTCCGGTACAGATAGGGGGTAAATGCGTCCCCTAGGCACTGGCTCACCCGGTAACAGATCGATGGCGCAGTCCCATGGCCGGTGTGGAGGAAGCTTGGAGGCGCGTTGCGGGCAGAAGACGTCACTGAAGGGGGCGTAGTCGGGTGGAACATCGACGGAGCGTTTTTCCACAGGACTTTCGATGGAGGTAGCGTTCACGGAGATATTCTTGGAGAGAGGAGATCTTGGAACAGGAAGTTCTGGGAAACAGCTGGAGAAGCAGTGGTCGCCCCACTTCAGGACTTCGCCCGTGCGCCAGGAGATGGTGGGATTGTGGAGTTCCAACCACGGGCGCCCTAGAACCACGTCAGCGGTGGATTCCTCCAGAACCAGCAGATGGATGTTCTCAGAGTGGAAGATACCCACTTGCAGTTGAAGGGGACCAGTAACGCGACGAATCATCTTTCGGCTTAGGGGTTTGCCCGTGATGGAGTGGACCTGGTAGTTAATCGGAGAAGGCGAGGTCTTGAGCCCGAGGTGTCGACAGAGGGCGCCGGAGATGAAGTTTCCTGCTGACCCTGAATCGAGGAGCGCCACCACTGGAACGGAAGCATTAGCAGCAGTAAGGTTTACGATAGTAGTGAGTGGTTTCATCTTTTGGATTGAAGGAATGATAGCACTCACCACAGGTCGAGGAGGACGGGTTGGGCATGTGGAGATGACATGCCCAGGGGATCCACAGTACAAGCAAAGATTCAGGGTCAGCCTTCTCTGCCTTTCTGCTGGAGACAAACGTGAGTTATCCACTTGCATGGGTTCGGTGGCTGGTTCTGGAGAGCTGACGGGTTCGGACCGACGGAGGAGGGTGGTGGTCAGTGGCTGGCCCTGGTGCTCAAGGAGACACGACTGCATACGAGAACCCACACGGATGGCGAGTTGGATGAATTGTTCGAGTCCCATGGAGTCCTCGTATGCAGCGAGATGCAACCGCACATTAGGCTCCAAACCTTGTCGAAAGGTGGTGATGAGGGCTTGTTCATTCCAGCCGCTGGTTGCGGCGAGCGTTCTGAACTGCAAGGCATAATCGTTAACAGTCTGGTTTCCTTGTTTTAAATTGTACAGTTTCTCACCAGTAGAAGAATCAGCCAAAGGTCTTCCGAAGACTTCTCTGAAGTGGGAGACGAACGCTGGATAGGATTTTACGACTGAGCCTTTTTGAGTCCAGAGTGAATCCGCCCATTGAAGGGCCTTACCTTGCAGTTGGGAGATTATGAACGCTATCTTCGCCGTTTCGGTGGGATAGAGGTGCGGCTGCATCTCCAGGACCAACTCGCACTGAAGAAGGAATCCGCTGCAATCCTCCGCCGATCCTGAGTAGGGCGCTGGTTTGGCCATGGGACTGGCGGTGTAAACAGGTGAAGCAGCGGTGACAGTGGATGCGGAAGTGGCAGCGGTGAGGGGTCCTGGCGACGGTGACTGTGGTTGAGGGGTGAGTGCTCGGCGCAATGCGTCCACGAGCTCTTGAAATGGGTCATTGTAGCTCATGCTGATGTATGGCTGTTATGGTCCGGTCTTCTGTTACAACAGAGACACCGGAAGCAGAGATAAAAGCAGTTGGGCAGTTTATTGTGACAATCAGCAGAGCAAACAGGTAAGGGATTATAGATATGGAAGGTCTTGGAGATGAATGAGAGGTAATACTGTCCTTTTCTTTGTGATGCAGGTGATGGTGGAAGGAGACGCTGGAGATGGCAGACAGGAACACTCACACACACAGGCAGGTAGGAACACGAGGAGTACTGGAGACAATGGAGACGAAGGAGATGATGTAGGCAGGTAAGTATCGCTTTGAGAGTCCTTGAGGTAAGTGAACAACGGGGTGTATCACGAACGAGACCGGACAATGTGTGTGTGTGAGTGTGGGGTTCTTATAGTGTGACTGATGACTGTGGTGATGGGCTTCAGGTGGCGGTGATTAGAATTCCGGTGATTGAGTGCGCGGGTAAGGGAGTGAGGTGGAACCTGACGTGTCTGTGACAGGAACTTAATGGGTAACCAGTGTAGAGATGATAAAATTGGTGTTATATGATCATATTTTCTTGACCTGGTAAGAACTCTAGCAGCTGCATTTTGTACTAATTGTAGCTTATTTATTGCAGAAGCCGGACAACCAGCTAATAATGCATTACACTAATCTAGTCAAGACGTCATGAAGGCATGAACTAACTTTTTTGCAAACAGATAACATATTCCGTATCTTAGCAATGTTTCTGAGGTGGAAGAAGGCTGTTTTTGTAACATATGAAATATGATTTTCAAAGGACAAGTTGCTGTCTAATATAACACCCAGGTCTTTAACTGTCGAGGATGGAGTAACAGTAACAGTACATCCTTCTAAATGCAGATTGTAGTCTGAGAGATTCTGTGTACAGGTTTTTGGCCCAATAAGTAATACTTCAGTCTTATCTGAATTTAATAGAAGAAAATTACTAGTCATCCAATGTTTTACTTCTTTAACACACTCTGTCAGATTGGATAATTTAGAGATTTCATCTGGTTGTGT
This sequence comes from Chanodichthys erythropterus, assembly GCF_024489055.1. NCBI lineage: Eukaryota > Metazoa > Chordata > Actinopteri > Cypriniformes > Xenocyprididae > Chanodichthys > Chanodichthys erythropterus. The sequence continues at coordinate 8,638,956 of NC_090238.1, read as the reverse complement.
TGAAATATATAACTGAGTATCATCAGCATAGCAGTGGAAACTAATTCCATGTTTTCTTATAATATTACCGAGTGGCAGCATGTAGATTGAAAATAGCAGAGGGCCTAACGCTGATCCTTGCGGCACTCCATAATTTACTATCGTTATCTTAGATTTTTCCCCGTTTAGATAGACAAAATTGTGACGGTCTGATAGGTACGACCTAAACCATCGTAATGCCTGTCCCTGAATACCAGTGTAATTTTGTAGTCGATCTAGGAGTATTTTATGATCTATAGTGTCGAACGCAGCACTGAGATCAAGTAACACTAGTATTGAGACACAGCCTTGGTCAGAAGCTAGAACTAAGTCGTTTGTAATTTTAATGAGTGCAGATTCTGTGCTATGATGAGATCTGAATCCTGACTGAAATTTTTCATAGCGTTTTTTTGCAAGAAGGAGCACAATTGGACCGACACCACCTTTTCTAGTATTTTAGACATAAATGGAAGATTTGAAATGGGTCTGTAATTTGCTAATACATTTGGATCTAATTGTGGTTAATGAGAGGCTTAATAACTGCTAGCTTGAACGGTTGTGGGACGTGACCTAAAGATAAAGACGAGTTGATAATATTGAGAAGAGGCTCCTCTGCTACAGGTAACAGTTCTTTCAGTAGTTTAGTGGCCCACATAGCAAATGTTTTCTGGCCCAGCTCCGGGCCACACAATCACGTTTCCCTCGGCCCAAGTACCGCAAAGAATGACGGCCCTGAAGTGGCCCAGAACTGGATTAAAGACAGGGGTCACACATGGGCCATAACCGGCCCGAATCTCAGCCAGCTAATCACCCTTAACTGGCCCTGAACTGGGCCAATACAGGTTTTATTATTGGTACCAATTCTCAGCCATATGTTAACCATATCACCACCACCCTTTAACCATAAACCCCAAAAATGAGCCATAACCCAGCCTAATCTTACCCAAACCATGTGAAATGAGTCACAAGAAAATTCAATTCTCAAAATTAGTTTATTTAACAATATTGCACAAGCCAATAATAATAATAAATATAGCTACAAGCAGCAATTACGGGGCCAAGCACAAAAACGGCACAAGAAGCCAGCCAACATGGCTGTGAGCATCAGACCAACTGCAACAGTGAGCAATTAAAGACCTATTAAGATAATTTTAGGCAAAGAGCTGAAAAATGATAAAAAAAATTGAGGATTTACTGTTTCATCACTTTCGACCAATAGGTGGCGCTGTGACCAAATTAATGTGGTATGGTCAGAGTGAGGTGACAATGACAATCGCAAAGTTTGGTGTCAATTTGTCAAAGCATTGCAGAGATACAGCTTCAAGAGTCCTTTTTGCATCATGCCTCAGATTTGTTGGTCCAGTGTACGAAAACGGTTTGACATATCGACTTGAAATCCATAACTTTTTGTCATCGTGGTCTGAAGATGATCTGATTCAATTTTCATGAAAATCGGAATAACGGCCTAGGAGGAGTTCGAAAAAGTACGTTTTTCAGAAAATTCAAAATGTCCGACGGCCAAAATTGCTGATATGGTAATAATGGTTATCATTCGACTCGGCATGATGCCCCGAATCCAACGAGACCAAATTTATGATTTTTGGACAAACCCATCAGAATTTATAAGCAAAAATAGCCATTTTTCATATTTCCGCACCAGTAGGTGTCGCTGTGCCGAAACACTACATGATGCCTCAGGTCATACTTGTGATGACAGGTACCAAGTTTGGTCTGAATACGATAAAGCAGTGCAGAGATACAGCTACAAGAGTGTGTTTTACAACATGCCTCAAATTCATTGCTCCGGTATACGAAAACGGTTTTACGTATTGACTTAAAATCATAAATTTTTGTCGACATGGTCTGTAGATGATACATTTCAATTTTGGTGAAAATCAGAGCAATGGTGTAGGAGGAGTTCGAAAAAGTAGGTTTTTAAAGAAAAACAATATGGCGGACAGGAAGTTCAGCCGACTATAGCAAATTTGATATCTATGTTCTCAAGATGACCCAAGGAATCTACTGAGACCAGTTTCTTTACAATCGATTAATATAGTCAAAAGTTATTAGTATTTTTGTAAATTTTGTTATAACTTTTGACCACAAGGTGGCGCTGTGCCGAAACTTCTCAGGCTCCTTCAGGGCATTGTCCTGATGACTCATACCAAGTTTCATAACGATACGCTAATGCGTTCGTAAAATACAGCATTTTAGCACAAAATTCAAAATGGCCGACGGCCTAAATGGCTGATATGGGAAAATTGGATATCAATCGACTCAACATGATGCCCCGAATCTAACAAGACCAAATTTATGATTTTTGGACAAACCCATCAGAAGTTATAAGCAAAATTTTTGACATTTTTCATATCTCAGCACCAGTAGGTGACGCTGCGCCGGAACACTGCATGATGCCTCAGGTCATGCTTGTGATGACATGTACCAAGTTTGGTCTGAATACGATAAAGCGTTGCGGAGATACAGCCTTATGTCCATTTTCGCAAGCACTATGCACAATTCGTTCGCTTGTTTTACGAAAACAGTTTGAGGAATTGACTTGAATTCCATAACTTTTTCTTGGCATGCTCTGAAGATGATCTGGTTAAATTTTCATGAAAATCGGAGTAACGGCCTAGGAGGAGTTCAAAAAAGTATGTTTTTCAGAAAATTCAAAATGGCGGAAAAATTTTCATGACGGAAAATGACGGCATATGGTGCAGTCGATTCGTCTTGAGCCAAGGAATCAGGGGGAAAAAAAGAATTTAGTTTCTAGCCCTTACGGTTCAAAAGTTATTAATATAAACATAAGTGCAATTTTGGACAGCTGGTGGCGCTAGAGGGATTGAGTTAGAGACTCCAAATTTGCTATGGACAAAGGTCAGACTGTCCTCTAACTGTGTGCCAAATTTCACAACTTTCCCGCAAGCGGTTCTATGAGCTGCCATAGACTTAAAGAGCGGAAGAAGAAGAAGAAGAAGCGCAAGGAACGCCAAAAATAACAATAGGTGCCTAAGCACCTTCGGTGCTTGGCCCCTAATAACCACATTCAGAATTGTGTAACTGTGTGAAGGCTATTTTATTTAGTAAGCATATCTTATTACCACCTCATGAATATATGAATGAATCTAGCACTGAAATGTAAAGGTATAATAATGTAATTTTACTCTCAACACATATAGAGCAAATTTACAAAAAAATAGTTAAAACAAATTTACACATCAGAATGTTTGTATGTGTGAGGGTGAACGTGATCCTATTTAGGACTGTCCTCATGAAGTGAAGTACAGCTCTGCAGCCCCTCATTTCTCCACAGGTGCTCTCTCCTTATTCCATCTCTATCAGGAGCAGACTTTTAGTCTTGTCCCTGACAGCAACATAGTGTCGGGCCAGATCCGGCCCACATCTGGTCCGCGTGTAAACCACATGTACCAGATGTGGGCCAGATCTGGGCCACACTATGTTGCTGTCTGGGGTGGTGTCAGACAATTTTTTCCTCACAGCAGCTAAAAGACAAAATAATAATACAAAATTAATAAATACATATACAAACATTCATCCATCAACTGTAAATAAATGTAAGTAACAAATGAAAAATAAGGTTGCTTTGGTGTTTTTTACAGGAAATGATTGCCAATAATATGGCACTATTGAATGACTAACTGGCTTGTCAGAGTTTGACAACAGTATTATGACAAATAAGACCATTTTAGCAAACAAAAACCTTAAAAATGTTGAGATATGGAAACTGTGGTGTAAACAGAGTAACCAATGCACTGTTGAAGTACTGATAATGTAACGCATTCAAAGCATAACATCTTATTTCCACCTCAAAAAAAGTGCATTTAATTTCAAAATGTACTGGTCTGTCTTAAACAGTTACTTATTGCATAGGTTAATGTAAACTAACAATGACCTCCTAAAAATACCAAAAACATGTCTTTGTTTATGTGACACAATGATTATTCCAGATTTGATTCTACATGACTGATGCAAAATGCTTACGAAATAACAAATTGCTTTCTTATTGTTTTAAGAATGTCTACTAGCTAAAACAAAAATATCAGACATAGACCTATCCTGATTATCAAAGTCAGAGATTAGATTTAGATATAATTAAATCTGATTGTACAACCTTTGAATCACTTTCAGCTCAAAAAGTCAATTACTGTTGCTGATTTTGCTGTGATTTTTCCTATCATTTTAACAACATTAGGCTACATTGTTCCGCACACCAGACAGGAAGCAACGCGCCTCGGACATCCCGCAGGCCGGTCTATCTCACCCCGGTCACGTCAATCCTCATATCTGGGTTCTCAAGTTCAAGGGGCAGTGAATCAGCTACCTTATAGGCAAAATTCACTTCAATAAAGAACAAAGTGGCATCCGAGTTTCATGTATTTCAAAAAGCGCCAAAAATGGGTTGTTATTCTATTTTTAAAGACAGCTGTTACATAAAGAGTGATGGAATTCATTAACAGGGCTCTCAAGTGTCACGCATTGAGCGTGACAGTCACTCATTTCGGTCTTTTGTCAGGCACTCCCGCCACACATTGTATTTCTCACGCAGAAAAACTATTTATCATATATTTAATATGCCGCAGTGCACAATGTATGTGGCCGCGCCGCTCTCTCTGGAACCGGGAAGGAATCAAGCGCATCTCGAACCTGCCACTTATCAGCCAATCAAAAAAAAAAAAAAAAAAAAAAAGAAAGAGGCTACACAATAGCCAATCAGAAAATAGCACTATTGTATCTGGGTAAGATTTAACGCAACAACCAATGAAAAAAAAAGCATATCCTGGAATTGTTCACCATCATCCTCGTTCACCCACAGAGTGAACCACTGGAGCTCTGAGCATCAAATTGAGTAGTAAGTCACGATCTCCTGTTTTAATGTTACAACAAATTCACAACTTGTTTGACACAAACAATGACAACTTGACTGCTGTTAGATAATCAGATAATCAGCTGAATTATATACTCACCTAGTTTACTTATTTATTTATTGGTCAGCTTATGATTATATATTTTTATTCATTTTTTATTTTTATCTATAATGAAGTGGTGTGTTTAGTGCATTCTGGATTGGTTAACAAATCAAAGAGTGACCATCAGTTCCACAAATACAGTCACCAGGGGCGTAGTTTGTGGGGGGGATGGGGGGGAGGTCACCCCCCCAATATTCAAATGCTTCAGTTACAACCCCCCCAATATTTCAACATGAAAATCACAGCAGATCAAATGAAAAATATGTAGAATTCATTTATTTTGTAACAATAATTTTGTTTGTATTCAAATATGAGTTTGTCATAATAAATTAGACAAAAATATTCTCCCCCTCCATTGAACCGATTGGTAACGCCCAACCAACGCGCCTCGCTCTTTCACCAAAACAACGCGAGTGGAGCTGTACTGTTTGAATGAGACAGCGCGGGTAGCACCAAAAATGAAGAGAACCGCTGCCCAGCCAACTATATTAAACCGCTGGTCTGTTAAAAAGAATAAAGCATGTACTGAGAAGGAGGTATGAGAATGTTTTGTAATACACTCATATTTTAGCTAGCTAATCCATTACAATGTAGCCATAACTATCAGTGTAACTGTAACCAGTTACCAAAACAGCCGTCTGTTTTGTTTGTTCATTTTTCAATAGTGTCTGTAATGATCAATGACAAAAATATTCACATCGGTGTTTGTTTTCTTCCTAAATTAATCTGACTTTTGAACGAATTGGCTGAATGAACGATTTAAGTGACTCACTCACTCAATAAAAAAGCGAATCGCTGCCGCCTACTGGCAAAACTGGCAACATAATTTCTTTCTTTTTAGAATCACCGTTATGTTAGAATTTGATGAATGATTATACATACATTTCATAAAGTTCTGATAGATAGATAGATAGATAGATAGATAGATAGATAGATAGATAGATAGATAGATAGATAGATAGATAGATAGATAGATAGATAGATAGATAGATAGATAGATAGATAGATAGATTATCCAATAACACTACACATAAAACAGGTTATTATTTTTTAATATAAAAAACAAAACAAAAAAACAAACAGGCAGCATACGTTCAACCCCCCCAATGTTGAAACCAAATCTACGCCCTTGACAGTCACAGGCTCCCACAAATAAATTAATTCAACAAAGGTAACCTCTTTTGCTACATATTTTTAATGGTTTAAATGTGTACTCTACATGTTTGACCACTTACGAACTCTCATTTAGCCTACTATATGTTGTGTACATGACTAATGTGCCCAACCATCAGCAATAAATAAATTACTTTTAGAGCACAAAATTGTTTACAAGCGAACAAATTTCTTTGTTGATCTAGTCACTTAATTTTGCTCTTAGAATGCACTAGATTCATGCATTTAAATTTAAAATGTACAAAATTTTCCTCTTGACCCCCCTAGACGCACCGATGTCCACCCACTACAGTCTCAGAAAATCCTGTGGGAAACACTGTGTATGCATTAATCATTGCATCTGTCTTTCAAATATGTCAGGTAAAAGGCAACTAATAAGCATCATCTCATTCACCCTGAGGCCAGGTTACAAGATGCTGGCCCAGAGAAGGTGGCGAAAGTTGTTGTATTTTTTTTTTTTTTTTTTTATTGGGGGGGTGTCACTCTTGCCTGTCTCCAAAACTTGAGAGCCCTGCATTAATCATAATAACCAAAATAATCTGCGAGTTTTAACCGCATTTGGCGGCTTTAACATAACATAACATCTAATGATAGGTCGTACACAACATAACTTCACTTACCCAGAACAGCGGTTGTCCGACAGACGTCTTCACCCTTCAGTGGGAGAAATTTCAACCGACGCATCACGTGAATCTCATCCACCAGCCAGAAAAGCTGCTGTTACCGTGGAGATCGCGCCAAAATAAACAATAGATGACCGCCCAGTTGTAACTATAATGTTACATATATTTTTAAATAAACTGTTATGTAGGGGATGTATATATGTGTGTGTGTGTGTGTGTGTGTGTGTGTGTATTATATATATATATATATATATATATATATATATATATATATATATATATATATATATATATATATATATATATATATATATACTAAAATAATAATAAAAATCTAACTATCTTGTTAGGAAAATATATTTTTTTTGTTCAGGTCAAATAGATTTAGGAATTTTTTAATGATAGCCTAATTGAATTTTGTGAACATTGATGAAAACTAAATACTATATTTAACTATCATTTTTTAAAATCTGGACAATTTTTTTCAAATGACTCATATATATAAGTCAATTAATATTAATTATTAAATACATCTGTTTCAGAGAGAGGAGGGAATATAGCCTTAAATATTGCAGGCCTAAATACTTACAATTGTCCAGTACACAGAGCATGGCACATAATCACTACACTGATCTGGGCCACACACAACACATCCACAATCGGCCCAAATGTTGTCTGCTGTCACGCATGCAGTACACAGAGTATGGCCCATAATCGTTACACTGATCTGGGCCACACACCACACATCCACAATCGGACCAAATATTGTCTGCCGTCATGCATGCAGTGCCATCATTGCCACACATGGCCCACAGTTGGCTGACATGATGCATGCCAGTGCCGGCAACACGCCAGCAGTGCCATTATGAGGCCACATTTGGGCCTAGTCTGTTTGCTATGTGGGGGGTATTGGATCAAATAAACATGTTGTTGGTTTAGACGCAGTGATAAGTTTATTTAGCTCTTCCTGTCCTATAGTTGTAAAGCACTGCAATACTTTCCATACCCACTGTATATAGATATATATATATATAACAACAACAACAAAAATACTTTAATGTTATTATTACTAACCACATTTTAGATGTATACATAATATACCTACTTTTAATCAATTCAAGACCTTTTTCATTTTCATAATGCTTTGTTCAGTAGTTTGAAGCAATAGGCAAGCTATACCTACATCAAGTTATATTAATAACCGCCTACAAGGTCTGCTATTTAATGTGAGGACATTAAACATGTAAAAAATGTAAAATTAAAGTATTTATCGGAAAGAAAATTGTAAAAGTGTGAGATTCCAAAAACATCCTGTGCCCTTTTCATCATGTGATCTTTCTCTGTACACCTTAAAGAGATGCAGGCCTCACGTCATAGTAATGAGTGACCTTATATTCCTTTTATGTACTTCAGTCACTGAACTGCTAGTTCCCTTTCGTGGGAACTGTCGACGCTGCGTGGTAACGCATTGGGAACCTTCTGCGTGATGTCGTCACTGAAGCACTCATGTATCTAGCCAATCGCGAAGCGAGACGTCAGAGACGGGTGACGTCACGGACCAGGAAACTATAAAGCACACTCGGATGCAGAGCACGCCAGCTTCTGTGTCTTCAGCAAGCGCTCTATGTTATCTTGTGTGTCTTATTTGGTGTTGTTTGTCCTGCTTATTTTTGGAAAACATTATCTCTTCGTCTGAGGACAAGAGTGTTATTGTGCACCACACATATATATATATATATATATAGTGAATAAAGACACGAGTGAAATGGCGGAAGGCAGACAATTTAAAAAGTGTGTTCACCCATGCACACGGTTTATTCCAGATGGGGACACTCATGAGATGTGTGTTGTCTGCCTGGGGGTTGAGCATGCACAGGCAGCTCTCGAGGGGGCTGTCTGTGTTCATTGTGAGAAGCTCACCCTCAGAGTTTTAAGATCACGCCGGGCACTCTTTCACGATAAAGAGAGTGCTCCGGTCGGCGTTCCCCGCGGATCGGGTCCCGCTGTTGCTGAGCGCAGCGGCGGCTTCATTCGTGGGGTTCGCAAATGGAGCTGGCAGAGGGGGTTGAGACGGGCCCAGCCTTATCTCGCCCTTTACCTGCCAGCCCCAGTGCCTCTTCTCAGGCGGCGGAAGCACGCGCTGCGGTTTCTTCCCCCAGAGAGAGGCACCCGCGCTTCATCTCTCTTCCTCTGAGGAGGTTGATGTGATGAGCGTGGGGGAAGAGGAACCGCCATCCTCTTCCCCAGCACATGAGGAGCTCCTGGAGGTAGTGACCAGGGCTGTTGCCAAATTAAAAATTGACTGGCCAGCAGAGCGGGCAGATACTAGACCAAAGAGTAAGCTGGATGAGCGCTTTCTGCCCGCTCGGTCACTACCCCAGCGTCGGGGTTTGCCCTTCTTTCCGGACCTCCACACCGAGGTCTCGAGGTCTTGGAAGAAGCCGGCATCATATCGTGTCTTCAGCCCCCAGACCTCAATGTATAGTAACATCGTGGGGCTGAAGCAGCAAGGCTATGCGGCGATGCCTCGGGTGGAAGAGACGCTTGCGGGCTATCTCTCCCCCGAGTCTGCATCGTCGCTGAAAACCCCGACGTTGCCCACCAAGCCATTAAAAACTACATCAGGCTTGGTGGGCAAGGCTATGCGGCAGCAGGTCAGGCAGCGGCATGTCTACATACCATGTCGCTCCTACAGGCATATCAAGCCGACCTGCTGGGGGAAGTGGAGAATAACGGGGAGGCCACGTATGAGTGCATCCAGGAAATCAGGATGGCAACTGACCTGGCTCTCCGTGCCACCAAAGAGACGGCAAAAGAAATCGGCCGCTCTATGGCAGCATTGGTGGCTACGGAGAGGCACTTGTGGCTGAACCTCTCGGACATAAGGGAGCGTGACAAAGCCTCCCTTATGGACGCGCCGCTGTCTCCTGCGGGCCTCTTCGGCGACGCCGTTACAACAGTCGTCGAGAGGTTCCAGGAGGCTAAGAAACAATCTGCGGCGTTCCAGAGGTTCATCCCCCGCAAACCAAGAATCTCTCCCCCGAGGCTGATGAGCGGGATCAGCCTCGGCCGTCAACGAGCTCCTCAGCGCACCACAGAGCGCAACAAAAGATTAGCGTGGCCGCCCGTGCTCCCCGCAGAGAGCTTGGGGATCGGGTCGGCTCCGCTCAGCCGAAGCCTTCTAGGGGCAGAACGGACCTGCGCGCCGTTATCCTGGCCCGGAAGGCTTCGAAGCGGTCCTGATGTCTGTGGGTCAGGAACCGATGAGGGCGGCCCCCTCCGAAGGGAGCCGGCGAAAAATACATCTAAAAGCCGCTTCCCTTCGGCGCCCTCAGGGGATCGTTATGCCAACCCTGCCACCCAGGGTGCGTCAGGGCGCAGCGTCTCCACCGACCCTCCGAGGAGGGCCGGCCACTTGATTCGATTGTTCTCTGCCGGTGCGCCGCTTCAGAGCGTCGAATCAGGTGCTCAAAAACACCAGAGGCCAGTCTCGAGAGACTGGTTCCCTTAGTAAATTTTCTGGTAGAATGGAAACTTCTTCCGAATATATCAAAATGGGTGCTGCTCACTATAAAAGAGGGTTACAAGATCCAGTTCGGGTCTCGCCCGCCCAGATTCAACGGGGTTCTTCCCACAGTGGTAACCCCCGAGCAGTCTCTGGTTATGGAACAAGAAGTTGCGACACTTTTGCGAAAAGGAGCTATAGAAAGGGTTCCTCCTCCCAGCAACCAGTCAGGGTTCTACAGCCGTTACTTCATTGTTCCAAAGAAGGATGGAGGTCTACGACCTATTATAGATTTACGTGTGCTAAATCGCTCAATACAAAAGCTCAAGTTCAAGATGCTGACACTCAAACAGATTATACCACAGATCAGGTCCGAGGACTGGTTTGTGGCAATAGACCTGAAAGATGCTTACTTTCATGTGTCCATCCATCCTTCTCACAGGAAGTTCCTCAGGTTTGCTTTCGGGGGCGAAGCTTACCAGTACAGGGTTCTTCCGTTCGGCCTATCATTATCACCCCGCACATTCACGAAATGCGTGGACGCAGCTCTGGCTCCGCTGAGGATCCAGGGCATTCGCATACTGAATTATATCGACGATTGGTTGATTCTAGCTCAGTCAGAGCAACTAGCAGTTCAGCATCGAGATGCTGTTCTGTCCCATATGAAGAGGCTTGGGCTGAGGCTCAATGCCAAAAAGAGTGTGCTAGTTCCAGCTCAATCCACCAACTATCTGGGTGTAGTGTGGGACTCCACCACGATGCGGGCATATTTGTCTCCCGCTCGGGTGAGTGCCATTCTTATGGCTATGAAAGGGGTGAAGTTAGGGCCAGTCACTCACTGTAAAACAGTTCCAGAAACTGCTGGGTCTGATGGCAGCTGCGTCCAACGTGATACCTTTTGGCCTTCTGCACATGAGGCCCCTACAGTGGTGGCTCAGGACCAGGGGGTTCTCCCGAGGGGAAATCCCTTTCGCATGATCAAAGTCTCAAAACGATGTCTTCGTTCTCTGACCATGTGGAAAGACCCCCGGTTCCTGTCCCAGGGACCCGTGTTGGGGGCCACTACTCGTCGAGTAATGCTTACGACGGACGCCTCCCTCACGGGCTGGGGAGCGATCATGAGTGGTCGCTCAGCTCAGGGTCTTTGGGAAGACCATCAGCTCTCTTGGCACATAAATCGGCTAGAGATGATGGCAGTGTTCCTAGCTCTGAAACACTTTCTCCCAGACCTGAGAGGTTACCATGTGTTGGTTCGTACGGACAACACTGCAGTGGTTGCATATATAAATCATCAGGGGGGTCTGCGGTCTCGCCGACTATATTACTTGGCCCGTCAGATCCTCCTGTGGTCCCAAGGGAAGCTGCTCTCGCTGAGGGCAGCTTACATCCCGGGACATCAAAATGTGGGAGCAGATGCCCTGTCGAGGCAGGGGCCAAGGCCCGGGGAGTGGAAACTCCACCCAGAAGTGGTGAGTCTCCTATGGAAAATTTCGGTCGAGCGGAAGTCGACCTGTTCGCCTCGGGAGAGTCAACCCAGTGTCCGCTCTGGTACTCCCTAACACATCCAGCACCTCTGGGTCTGGATGCTATGGTACAGACGTGGCCGAGGCTGCGCCTGTACGCATTTCCCCCGATCGCCCTGCTCCCGGGAGTTCTGGAAAAAGTACGCCGAGAAGGGGCCAATCTAATACTGGTAGCCCCATTCTGGCCAACCAGGATATGGTTCTCAGACCTAGTGTCGTTACTCAACGGCTCCCCAATGGAGCTTCCTCTCAGACAGGACCTCCTGTCTCAAGCGGGCGGCATGATTATACATCCCCGCCCAGAACGACTGAAACTATGGGCCTGGCCTCTGAGGGGGCCAGACTCATAAATGCTGGTCTCCCAACCGAGGTTGTGGAGACCATTCTTAACTCCAGAGCTCCCGCCACGAGGAAGTTGTATGCCTACAAATGGAATTTGTTTTCTACCTGGTGCAGACACAATAATACGGACCCTGTCCTTTCTTCTGTTAGCTTTGTGCTAAAATTCCTCCAGAAAAAATTCTCGGAGGGCCTATCTCACTCAACCTTAAAGGTTTATGTTGCAGCAATTTCAGCATATCATGCTCCTCTTGAGGGGAATATCTCGGTAGGTCGAGACCCCCTCGTCACACGCTTCCTCCGTGGCACACTGAGGTTGAGGCCTCCAGTGCGCACAAGGGTGCCAACCTGGGACTTGGCTGTGGTCTTACAAGGGTTAGCTGAGGCTCCCTTTGAACCATTAGAGGAGGTTCCTGAGAGGTTCCTCACTCTGAAAACGATTATTTTATTAGCTATCACTTCTCTGAAGCGGATAGGAGATTTACAAGCACTTTCTGTTGCTCCCTCTTTCCTTGAATTTGCTCCAGGAATGGTGAAAGCATTCCTGTATCCTAAAACCGGGGTATGTCCCAAAGGTCCCTACCAATGTCCCAGGCCCCATTGTGCTTCAGTCTTTCTATCCTCCTCCATTTGAATCTGCGGATCAGGAAAAATTGAATCTGTTATGCCCAGTAAGGGCTTTGGATACTTATGTCCACAGAGCTGCCCTGTGGCGTAAGTCAGATCAGTTGTTTGTCTGTTATGGGTCCCCTAGAAAGGGGGCCCAGCATCAAAACAGAGAATGAGCAAGTGGGTGGTCGAGGCCATCTCACTTGCATACGAAGCGGCCGGACAGCCCTCTCCCTTGAATGTTCGCGCCCATTCTACCAGGGGTATGGCGGCATCAAAAGCTCTGATGTCAGGAGTCTCCATGAGTGACATATGTGATGCAGCTGGATGGTCATGCCAGCACACATTTATCAAATATTATAACCTTGATGTTGGCTCCACTCCGGGGTCCTCTGTCCTGTCAAGATAACCTTGGCAAGTGCTTGAGCTACGGCTCAGTTGGGATTGCGTTCCCACGCACCACGCAGCGTCGACAGTTCCCACGAAAGGGAACGTCTCAGGTTAAAGATGTAAACCTGGTTACCAGAGTAGGAACGAGACGCTGCGTCTCTTGCCGTACCCCTGCACACTTGCAAGTGCTTGCTTCAGACTTACTTAGAAGCTGGCGTGCTCTGCATCCGAGTGTGCTTTATAGTTTCCTGGTCCGTGACGTCACCCGTCTCTGACGTCTCGCTTCGCGATTGGCTAGATACATGAGTGCTTCAGTGACGACATCACGCAGAAGGTTCCCAATGCGTTACCACGCAGCGTCTCGTTCCCTACTCAGGGAACCAGGGTTACATCTGTAACCTGAGACGTTTCACTTCTTATATTCTAATTATATAATGCAACTCTGGACAATAAAGTGTGTGCCAATGATTGAACTGCACTCTGTGTGTCTGTCTCATTTTTGGCATCCAGGTACCTGCTTTTCTGCGCTGAATTGCTCAACCTAAAACATTTTCTCTAACTATTTGATCTTCAAATTATTTTATCTGACAGTTTGGGGGCTCGTCCGCGAAACGGGGGGGGATTCTCCCTGAAGAACTGGGAAAAGAGAAAAGCGCGCCGGGGATCGGAGGACCTACAGAAAAGGGGATAAGTGTTTTTTTGGATATTTCTTAAATGAAGTATGCACTTACCCCTGTAGGATCCTATTATAACATCTCGTGGAAATACGAGAGGTTTTTTGTAATCACTAGCAGCTAGTGGAATATATCCATTGTTGTGACACTACGGCTGGCAACAGTAGTTTTAAATAACTATTAGCGTAAGAGTGATTGGGTTGAATCACCAATTGTTAGTGGAATTTATTTTCCATTGTTGTGACACTATGGCTGGCAACAGTAGCTTTGATTAAGCTATTAACTTAGGGTGGTTGGAAGTGCAGTACTGATCACACTGTACTTCGGATCACGGCGGCTTATACTAGTTCATAAAAAAAAAAAAAAACCTTTTAATATTTCATATTGATGAAATAATTTCAATTGCTATTGCATGTTGATATATTGTGATATGAAAAAAAAAAAAAAGGGTGCTCTAGGGGCGACCTGAATTCAGTTTGGCGGGAGCCAGACTAATTTGGCGAGAGGCCAAAATTAGATTAAAACACCCAAACAAAAGATGGTGAATATAGAGGCAATCAGGACGAGAAGTCTTGTGCGAGCCTAACCTAGGATCATCACCCACGTCACAAATACGATACATGTAAAGCAATTGAGGTTTAGAAATTGAGCATGAAAATAATTTCAGTCGCTATTGCATGTTGATATATCGTGACATTAAAAAAAAAAAAAAAAAAAAAAGGGGTGCTCTAGGGGCGACCCGAATTCAGTATGGCGGGAGCCGGACTAATTTGGCGAGAGCCCAAAATTAGATTAAAACACCCAAACAAAAGACGGTGAATATAGAGGCAATCAGGACGAAAAGTCTTGTGCGAGCCTAACCTAGGACCATCACCCATGTCACAGATACGATACATGTAAAGCGGTTGAAGGTTGGGCAATTGGGTACAGAAATTTGCGCACGCTTACTAACGCTGAAATCAATTATTAACACATTGAAGTGGAAGATGGGGGGTTCAGTTTCTAGACCACTACTTAATGAAACGCCAGTTGAATTCATGTTTAGAAACAATCAGGGATTTTACACTGAACCTTATGTCAGTAATATGGCAGGGTGGTCAGAACAAATGAAACCACAAATTGTAAAAGTATCATACCCCCGAGAGGGTTCGTTTACAGAAGAAAATATGCAATTGGCTAAACGTTTAGTGAAGGAGGGATGGGGGGACCCACAATGGGATTATGATTATATGACAAAAAGTTTTAATGTCTGGAAAGAAATAAAGAAAATTTGGGATGAGGGGCCAGAAAAGAAACAGATAGCTGCTTATGTAGCCCAGAAAAAAGCACTCGTAGCAGAAAAACCCCCACCCTATTGTATGGGTATTGAACCATCTGCACCTTCTGTGATAAAACCAAAAAAGTTGCAGAATGATTCGAAAGTTGTTGAAAAGGGGAAGCGAAACTGAGGCGCCTAGTCAGAATGCAATAGTGTGGCTTAGAGCTGGAAATGCAATATCTATGAAACCATTAAAAATGTCTGATATGGAGTCAATATGCAAAAGCCTGCCTTCTCCTCAGAATCCTAGTAAATTTGTGACTGTTCTGCAAACGCATACAAAATATGCTCACCTTACAGGGGCAGATTACAGAGCAGTTTTGTTGAGAACATTGCAAGAAGATGTCACTGAGACATTGTTGATGGATGAATGTCCAACTCTAAAACGTGAAAATGGTAAACCAACCGGCTCAGGCACAGCTGCCTCACCCCATGTTTATTTCTGGGAAGAGCCTGAAAATCACGATATCTTTTTCAAAGAGCTAAGAGCTTTCTTAGACAAGTGCATAGGTGCAAGACAAGATTTATCCTTTGCTGCTAATACTAAGCAGAAGCCGAAAGAGTCTGCTTCAGACTTTTACATGCGGTTTAAGAAGGCATGGGTGGAAGAATCTAAACTTCCAATAAATAATGAAATGAAGGCTTTGTTCACAAATACTTTCTTGAACAATATGCAAAGCAAACAAGCCCAACTGATCAGAATTACAACAACTAATCTGTTCAATATGGAAATAGATGCATTGGGACAGCGAATTAGGGAACTACACTCGTCTGGAGGTTTCACAGTTAAAACTGAGACCGCAATGTTTGCAGAGCAGAGGCCTCAAGTGAAAGTTCATGACCAAAAAGCAGAAGTAAGACAACCCTCAGCCCAACAAAGAAATTCAGTAATAGTTTGTTATTATTGTGGGCGAGAGGGCCATGTACGCCGTGATTGTAGGGCATGGAAAGGTCAACAAAAGAGGAAGCCATGGGTTAAGCCACAGCAGCAGAGAAATAAACCAGAAGCCACGTATCCTACCACGTGGCGTAATAACCAATAGGGTCGCCCACAGAGTTCTGTCAGTTCCGATCTATCAATGATAACTTTAACCTTTTCAAATCATAGTGAAGATTTACCTTATATTACATTGATGGTGCATGGTCAGCCACAAACGTTCCTTTTGGATTCTGGAGCAGATGTGACATCAATGACCTCCACACACTATGAGGGTCCAATTTCTAATAAAGTAGTTAACTCTGTGGGAATATCAGAAACTGACATTGCATGCCCCGTAACGCCTCCTTTGGAAGTAAGAGCTCCCGGAATTAAACCATTTTTCCATAAATTTACCATAATCCCAAACGCCCCAATCAATCTGCTGGGACGCGATATCATGCACAGACTCAATATGGATATTAAATTTACTGACAAACAAGTTGTGTTTTCCTTCCAGTCTAGTTTGCAGGTCTCAGTGAATCCTTTGCCTACATGGGAAGAGCCCAGTGAACCACAGTCTGCCTCACCACAGCCTGCCTCACCACAGCCTGGCACACCTGAGATGGTACATCGCATGATTAACCCATCATTGTGGTCACAATACAAAGACAACACAGGTTTCATAGACATGGAACCTTATAAAGCTAAATTGAAGACTAACAAACCAGTCTATATTAAACAGTATCCTTTGTCTAAAGATAAGGAACTTGGTATCAAACCATTAATTGATAATTTTGTCCAGCAGGGTGTCCTCGTACCAATACATTCGCCGTACAACACACCTGTGAATCCAGTGGTCAAGGCCGATGGAAAAACATGGCGCTTGACCCAGGATTTAAGAGCTATAAATCAATTGATAACACCGTTGACACCGATCGTCCCTGACGTTCCAACTGTTGTTAACTCTATTCCGTGTACTCACAAATATTTCACGGTCATAGATCTTTGTGCAGCATTCTTCTCTGTACCTGTACATCCAGATACTCAGCCCATTTTAGCTTTTACATTTCAGGGTAAACAGCTGACGTGGACACGCCTTGCTCAGGATTTCAATGATTCGCCCGCCATTTTCTCGGCAGCAGTGCAAAGAACTTTAGCTAAAATGACTGATTTGCCTTCTACAGTTTGTGTGCTTCAATACGCAGATGACATCCTGGTTTCCGGGGAAACAAAAGAGGACTGCGAAAAGGCCTCCATCATTGTCTGCAATGTGCTCGCCCAAGCTGGATTCAAGGCCTCAAGAGACAAGCTTCAGTGGGTCAAGTCTAAGGTGACATACTTGGGACACATCATAATGCCAGGTTTGAGAGCTATCTCGACTGATAGGGTCCAGATGATCAGAAAAATGAAGTCCCCTCGAACTGTACAGCAGCTTCAAAGTTTTCTGGGGTTAGTGAACTATTGTAGAT
Source organism: Chanodichthys erythropterus (assembly GCF_024489055.1). Classification (NCBI taxonomy): domain Eukaryota; kingdom Metazoa; phylum Chordata; class Actinopteri; order Cypriniformes; family Xenocyprididae; genus Chanodichthys; species Chanodichthys erythropterus. Next base: position 8,621,408 of record NC_090238.1, on the reverse strand, counting down.
CCTGGATACCTGATTGTGCCATACATGATAGGCATTTGCGAAACCTGATTGACCACAAAGCTCCCCCAAGTACTTTTTTAAACTGGACTGATGAGGCAGAGCTACATTTTACTGCCTTGAAACAAGCCATCACTACGGCACCCGCGTTGGGCCTTCCAGACTATTCTCGAGATTTTCACTTGCATGTCCGCGAGGCGGAAGGGGTGGCTCTTGGTGTCCTGTTGCAACAGCATGGTTCCACGTATAGGCCATTAGCATACCTATCTAAGAAACTAGATAATATAGCATCAGGTATGCCAGCATGTCTTTGTGCTGTAGCTGCAGCTGCTCTGGTTGTACAGATGGCAGAAAGAATGGTTTTATCGCATCCACTGATCCTTTATACCTCTCATCAGGTAGGAGCTATTTTACATAATATGCAAACACAGCACATGACAGCGCAACGACGCTCAGGCTATGAGGCAATCCTGCTGGCTACCAAAAACCTCACTATTAAGCCAACAACATCCATCAACCCTGCGCTATTAGGCGTTCTAGGTATGGCTGAAATGGTAGATAATGTGACAGATCATGATTGTATCATTGAATTGACTTCCTCATGTTCTTCCAGGGCCGATCTTTTGGATATGCCCCTGGATGGGGTGGAGAATATTTATATTGATGGGTCATGTTCAAAACCCTCTGATGGCGTCTACCTTTGTGGCTATGCTGTGGTGTCAGACACTGGAGAGGTAATAGAGGCTTTCGCCTTGGATTATAATTCGGCCCAAGCTGCTGAATTAGTAGCATTAATTCGAGCATGTGAACTGATGGCAGGAAAACGTGTAACTATTTACACTGATTCAAAGTATGCATGGGGGGTGGTACATCATTTTGCTAAAACATGGGAAGCTAGAGACTTTAAAACAGCAGATGGCAAACCCATAGCTCACTCTAACCTAATAGGACAATTGACTAAGGCAGTACAGTTACCCTCCGAAGTGGCCATAGTAAAGGTTAAAGGTCACATGGTGGGGAATGACGAACAAGCGGTGGGAAACCGAAACGCAGACGAAGCCGCCAAGGAAGCGGCAAAGGCCCATATCAAATCGACATTTGTTGTGGGTAATCAGAGTCAGTTAACTATGGCTACGCATATAACTAATATACCTGACATTGACATTAAGATCTTGCAGAGTCAACCAACACAGGCTGACTTGGAGCATTGGGGAAAACACGGATGTGCCCCAGATAAAGATGGGATCTTGAGAGATGAAAAGGGAAGAATAGCGCTTCCAAAGTTAGGATTAATAATCCTCATCAGGCACTACCATGGCCTGTCGCATACAAGCTGTACAAAAGTAGTACAAGTAATCAATCAATTGTATTGTATTGCAGATGTACACAAAACTGCGAAGCTCGTGTTAGATGCATGTCTTACATGTGCAAAAGTAAATCAGCACAGACCAGTTAAACATGATGCACTGCCGCATCCGCAAGCACCATTTCAGAATGTGCAGATTGACTTTACGCACATGCCACCAATAGGTAATCTAAAATATCTTTTGGTAATTGTGGACCGATTTTCAAAGTGGCCAGAAGCATTTCCATGCGCAAAAGAAGATGCTAAAACTGTGGTAAAGATTCTAACCAAAGAAATAATTCCTCGATTCGGTATACCTACCACTATCGAAAGTGATAATGGGACGCCATTTACATCAAAGGTAACGCAGCTCTTGGCCAAGGCATTATCAATTGCCTGGCACTTTCATTTCCCCTTTCACCCACAATCTTCCTCAAACGTCGAACGTCTTAATCAAACGATAAAAAGGCGGCTCACGAAAGCCTGCATAGATACCGGAAAGAAATGGCTAGATTTGCTACCCATGATATTGACAGAGATAAGAATGACTCCATCTTCCACTACTAAATTATCGCCTTTTGAAATACTAATGGGTAGGCCTTTCCCGACCCCATGGGTCAAAGGCCGCGCAGGCATTACTTCCTTAGGTGATCTGGAGGTGATACAGGAGGACTACGTAACTTCCCTCATCGAGAAGCTGAATTCTATATGTGCTGATGTTTCTCTGTGTCTTCCTCTTCCCTCAGAAAAGCCTACTCACCCTTTTGTTCCAGGAGAGAGTGTGCTGATCAAAAGCTTGAAACCAACGAAGGTGGGAGAGCCGAGGTATCTTGGACCTGCAACGGTGATCGCTGTAACAAGGACAGGAGTTCTGACAGACTACCAACCACAGTGGATACACGCATCGAGAATAAAGCACTGTCCTCCAGGAGAGCAGGCAAGCTCCAATTTAGAATAGAATCTCAAAAGGGGATTCACCTTACTGCCTAACAGGGAGGAGCAAAACACTGGTTAAGCTGAGGAAGGAACTACCTCTAATAGTGAGGTGGGGGTTAGCCAAAGCTGGAAGATAGATGGCCCATTGAGCCAAACAGTGTTAACTCCTTACACACCCCTGTATGCACTAAGGGCCAAATTTTATTAATGGATATACTACCTCTAGAGGGGTTTACGCAGTGTTCAGTTGCAGAAGCTGTTGCAGCATTCAACGAAAACATTGTTCACTTAGCTAAGCGTTCTCTAGAGGAAGAACCTAGATTGGAAGAGATAATTCTTGAGAGACCATTTCCAAACAGAACTGTGCTATACCTGTTCACATTAAAATACGGAACATTCGAAGTGTATAAACAAGAAGCAAATTAATGTCTTTATTGGACCTGTTGCATGAGTGGACAATAGTACAAAGAGAAACGTGGGTTGAAATAGCTTCCGAAACATTATCTAACTTTGAGTTACCCATTGAAAACGTCATCCTTGGTAGAATTACAATATATGCATGTCCACCAATTAATGCAAGAGATACGTGGTACTCATTACAGGACAGATTACGAGCAAGACCTCCAAATACTGCTCTAGTACATATAATCAAACCAAAAGAAGCGCATCAGGAAGGAAAATTGATTGTGTATAAGATAGACAAAGTTTGGAAATCATTCATTGAAGCCCATTTTAAATTCTTATGTCCGGAAGAGTAGAATCAGTGCAGAGGCCTTGGCATCCATTTAGATGGCAAGGTATGTGTGGGCTAAGAGGAACAACATGTATCCTCATGACAATAACAGCAATAATTGTGTCAGTGATCTTTTTGAAGGGAGTAGAGAAAATCAAACACAATGACACAATTCCTCATAAAAGAGAATAAGGGTCAAGAAATCTACCATATACCAACCCACTTGTAGTAACTTTAAGACAAGGAAGGGATGAAAGCTTTGTGTGTGACCCTATTTCTGCTTATCTGGGGACGATGGGTCTTAACTCAAAATCGATACGAAACCTGTATGGTAGCGGTTTATACCTTTGTACTGGGTCATGTAGTTGGTCAGAGATAAAAGCGTATGTTGGACCAGATGAGTGGGGAATTAAAGGACGATTTAAAGCAAGTGCTAAATTAGTGGACCAGATAGGAGTAGTCTGGACAGATGGAAAAAAAAGGCGCTTATTAGTACTGAATATTACAATACCTAACGTACAGCCTTCTGATGCAGGAACATATTACTGTGGATGGGCTAGAACAGGTAAAGATGGTTACCAGGAAGTCCGGATTAAAGTAATTCAACAGGAAGCAGACATGACAATTAAGGAGTGATAACAGGGCTATCCCCAACTTCTAATGATTTATTACTGGATATGTCAGCAAAAGACATAGAGTTCATTATGAATTCAGATTTGAGTGATGCTATTAAGGAAGTTAGGGCAGCTAAAGCCAGATGTGAAGGAAATTACGCATGTGCATTAGCGCTTTTACAACGAGGTGCTTTAAAGAATGAGATAGACGGAGAATGTTGGATTTGTATGCAACTACATTCAGCGTGGAAAACTTACCCAATAACCTCAGAAATAGTACATCTTGAGAAAAATAAATGTGACATGCCACGACAAATGTCTATTATAGTACAGATGACGGATAATCTACGAGTTAATAAAACTGTGACATCTTCTCTCAAAGACTATAACTGCTCATATACAGGTCTTCCATTTGAGGGACCAGCTTTTCATGTGCAATCACATCACGCAGATTTGTGTATTTGTTCGAATAAAGGCAAGCATTATGTAGGAATTTCAGATTGTAGGAATACCATAACAGTAAATCAAACGGCTATGAATAAAAATAACTGTAGCATTAAGTATCATAATCAAACTATGGAAAGTTTTGAATGCCCATTCTCATCCCTCGATAGTGCCCCAGGAATGATTTGGACCTGTGGAGGAATGGCGTACTATCATTTAGATGAGGGAAATTGGCATGGATGCTGTTATCCAGCATTGCTTTCTACAGGAACTACAGTGTTGACCAATGACACCACATCGAAAGAAACGAAATGTAAATAATATGCCTGATCGATACAAGGGATACAAGATCTCTAGTCCATGGACAACTCCATGGGAAAATGTAGGATGGTCTTTAGCAGGTTTCTTTACTGGAGTAGGGACCACAATTGCTTTAAACAAGATCAATGGCTTAGCATGGCAGGTTTAATCATTGGAGAATGATACTGCCCACGCATTAGGAATAATTTCAGATGAATTGAAGAAAATGAGAGAAGCAGTCATCCAGAACAGACTAGTTTTAGATATTCTCACGTCGGAAAGGGGAGGAGTGTGCCGTATGTTGGATGTATCTTGTTGTTTTTACATTCCAGATAATTCAGACAACATCACGAACATCATCAATCACATGAGGGAATCCATCCCAGAGCCAAAGAGAGATGAATCTTGGTTTGGCTGGCTCGATAGTCTTTGGGGCGGATGGGGAACCTGGATTTTAAGCACAGTGATACCTACTGTTGTTCTCATGTTGATCTTACTGCTGATAGCACCATGCTTGCTTCGATGTATCAGTAATTTCATTATGCGTTCCATTACAACTATTACATCAAGAGATACATACCAAGTAATGCTAAATATTCAACATACCCAGACATCTTCTCGTCCAACTGTTGCTCAGCCAAACGAACGTGAGTTTGATAATGATACTGATGGCAGTGACTGTGATTATGCCCGTGTTTATGAGTTATAATGTTTAATCAGATGTGATTGTTTATGAGTTACAATGTTTAATCAGAAGTGATTGTTTATGAGTTACAATGTTTAATCAGAAGTGATTGTTTATGAGTTATAATCTTTAATCTGAAGATAGAATTTAATCCTTAAAGATGATCTAATTAACTTTTAAGTGACCAATCAGATTTTTAATTAGTTTGATATATACTTGAACTAACACCAAAAAAAAAAAAAAAGGATATGTGTGTGTATGTCTACAATAATCAAGTTATGTGCACAATGATGTTTTAATGGTAAGACATTCTGTCTTAAAGTGGCCATTGTGAGATTCCAAAAACATCCTGTGCCCTTTTCATCATGTGATCTTTCTCTGTACACCTTAAAGAGATGCAGGCCTCACGTCATAGTAATGAGTGACCTTATATTCCTTTTATGTTCTTCAGTCACTGAACTGCTAGTTTCACTTCTTATATTCTAATTATATAATGCAACTCTGGACAATAAAGTGTGTGCCAATGATTGAACTGCACTCTGTGTGTCTGTCTCATTTTTGGCATCCAGGTACCTGCTTTTCTGCGCTGAATTGCTCAACCTAAAACATTTTCTCTAACTATTTGATCTTCAAATTATTTTATCTGACAAAAAGTCAATATCAATAAACTAAATCTTTTTCACACATATACAAACCTGTCATATGGACAATTCTTTCTTAAAGATGATGAATTGTACTATGTGTGTCACAAAATGCTCTAGTGTGGGACAAAAGAAGCAAATCAGATTTCTGAGGAGTTCCATGCCAGCAGCCTTAGAGCTTACACAGGTAAATAAAAAAATAAAAATAAATAAATAAATAAAATGCAATCAAGATATTATACCTAGAAGCTATTATACCTGTTTAAGAAACTTTCATTTATTTTACAGTGCATTTGTTTTACAATATATGGCCATTATTGTCATTGGGGGAATAGTAATAATTATTATTATTAATAATAAACATTTTTACTGACCCCATTTGGCCACCCCATAGCATGCTCGCTTTTGGCTCGACATGACTATTGTCTGAAGTGGAGCAGGACATCATCCCACCAGTCCTTGTTCAGTCTCTCATTCACAGACAACTGGTTTTGGCATGATGGGGCATTATTACTGTTTGATCAATATAAACAGGCATAAGCACAGCACAGCGGTTCATGTGCTTGTTGTCACCTGATTAGGACCTGAAAAAGATAAATAGTAGGGCTGTCAATCGATTAAAAATTTTAATCTTATTAATTAATCTAAATTAATCGCATACATCATTTTTGCTGTGAAAGTATTAAATATTTCAATTCAAATGAATCAATGCAGGGTTTTTCCTGGGTCAAAAATGGTCTTCTGTGGTGACAGACCTGTGGTGGTGGTCATCCACACAAAGTGTAAAAAGTGCCCTACCCACGTGATCTGCGAGCCCGATACTGACAATAAAGTACCCATCACATTCACTGTAATTGTTTCTTGCCCTCTTTGCAAAAAAAAAAAAAGAAAAAAAAAGTGATTTTATAGCTTTGTAAGAGAAGATGCTTTTTTTGCTAAACCTGAAAAGTATTAAAAAGTAGCATTTAGAAGTTATATTAACTAATAATACAATTTTCTACCATATACAATTGAATGCACCTAGCTAACAACAACTTGCTTTGTTCTGGTTTCACCTCACTCCAGTCTAAACTAACTGATTTTATAGGTAGGCCTAATTAACTACACATTGTCATTTAAATAACCTGAAAATATTGTGGATTATTAAGGCTAATTTTACTAACCCCTCTTGCTAAATGGGGTAAGCACACTTATGTTCTCATTTCAGAGTTGTTCAAGTAAATGATTCATTATAGACCGTGTGGACAGATCAGTTGTTGTCATGATTCATTAAAATGAATTTGTTCAAATGAGTCATTAGGTCACGGATTGTACATTAGCAGACGTTGACTGTTGCGACTGTTATTAGGACATCGCAAAAGATTTGTCAACACAGAAAACACTTCACCACTGGACAGGATTTTCTTTTTGTTTACTGAAAGTGTGGTTTATGTCAGTTGCACGTGCAGGGCATCTGTCAGAGAAGATGAGGTGACGTTCTTTTGAACACTATTCACACCCAACGGTTATTCAGGAAAAACATTCTCCGAATGCGCCTCGTAAAACATGGATTTGGTCTTACGAACTATTAGCATTGTGTCAGTTGATTTAGATTACTATGTGTGAGGTAGAGAGAGTGCAAAGATGGTGCTTACTTTGAAGACAAAGAGATCTCGTGTGCACGAGGGAGGAGCTCTGCTCGTTCTGTCCGTCAGCATAGCAATCGTCTCCCTCCTTCATTTTACAGTCGAATGGTGGCTAGAACGGCTCCAGGTTCTAAGGTCAATACGGAATAGATTAATCTGCATTATTTTTTTAATGCGTTATTTTTTCTCAGATTAATTAATCGAAATTAACGTGTTATTTTGACAGCCCTAATAAATAGTCTATTATTTAAAACAAATAACAAGTTTGAATGTAGGAAAATGGATATTATGCACAAACAGTGGTAAACTCTGTATATCCGTGCAGTGTGCGCATATCAAAATATTAAATCTGATTTGAAGCTTGTAACCAGTGTTGGGCAGTAACTAGTTACAGTAATACTATTACTTTTTGCAGTAACTAGTAGTGTAACTAATTACTAATAAGATTTCAGTAATAATATTGTGATATAAAACAGTTTAATGTTGTTAGAAGTAATATGTCCTTTATCCATTAGGTGGCGACCAAGTGCTTGAAAATAGTTGAGTTGCAGTGTTAAAGGAATTGAAGCAAGACAGTCTGCCAGTGTTTGATGAGTAGCGAGACCATTATGTGGCACTGTAATTCTGTCACAGAGATGCACTTAAAGCAGCGAATAAGACTTGGAGCATGTGCATAAACCTTGTGCGCTGTATACAAACTATAGTAAAGCTTAGAAATAACACTTTAATTTGGCTCAGTGGCATCTGCAGCACGAACACAGGCATCTACAGTCCTCTGTTGTTGTTGTGGTTGCTGTTTTGTGCTGTTAGCGGCATCTGATGAAGGTCGACACGTGGGGTGATGACATCATCGTTTCACAAAATATACAGATTGGCTGTCCACAGAAAAAAACAAAACGACGGCATTTTCAGATTTATCCACTCTGGGACCCAGATTCAATAAATAGCAGTTTCACCTTTCGAAAACGGTGGATCCGTGTGGATGAAACGCCTATCTGATACAAAATTTGTGGTTATTCACAAAAACACATCTCCGTGTGGACGAGGCCTGAGTGGAGATGCAAAAGATGCGGAAGAAATCATGGGAAAGGGGAAATTTGTCTAGCAAAAAGTGCTAAGTGCCGCAAATCCAGGAAAAAAGGTCATTTCATTTCATCTGTCCTGGAACTTTCCTGAAAGTTAAATTAAAGTTGCATATAGCACGCTTGCCTTCATCACGCCATGGCTCGGATCGCTTTCAGCTTGGTCTTGGATGTTGCCAACTTGTATCATGGCGTTCACTTGAGGTGGCATATCAGTGGATTTTAACTGTGACTCAGGACAAGTTCTCCAGCTCTCCCTGTTGCCGGACACAACATCTTTGCCGCGGGGTATAAATCCCACAGACAATTTCTCTAAGCTCTTTTCAAGACATAATTAAGCAGTTAAAACCTACTACATGCTTACTAGATATTGTTCCCGCTCGGTTTTTGCTTCAAGTCTTTGATGTTGTTAGACCAAATTTTTTAGCTATAATAAATAAGTCTCTCTTTACAGCAACTGTTCCAAAATACTTAAAACATGCAATTGTTATCTTTTATTTCTAAAGCCATAGAAAAGGTTGTTTTAGTACAATTGCAGAGATTTTAGAGTCAAATAATAATTTTGAAAGATTTCAGTCTGGGTTTAGGAAGCATCATAGTACTGAGTCTGCACTTTTAGAAGTTTTAAATTATATTTTGTTGTCTGTAGACTCAGGGGACTCTATTACCTTCAAAAAAAATCTGTGTGTCATTTTCGATTCTACACTCAAATTTGACAAACAGATAAATTCTGTAGTTAAATCTATTTTTTTTTTTCAACTAAGATTGCTATCTAAAGCCAAGAGTTGTTTTTTTTAATCTTTTCCAGAGATTGAGAGAGTGATCCATGTCTTTGTCTCATCTCAGCTTGATTATTGTAATTCTCTTAATATTGGAATAAGTCAATTTAATATAACTCAACTTCAGATGGTTCAAAATGCAGCTGCCAGACTCTTGACTGGCACCTGGAAGTTTGTTCATATCACCCCTGTATTGTGCTCTTTGCATTGGCTGCCGGTCCGTTAGTAACAGAATTGATTTTAAAATTGTACTTTTTGTTTTTAAAGCTCTGACTGGATCAGCTCCTAAATATCTCTGTGAACTCTTAAATTCAAATACATCGGTTAGATCTCTGAGGTCTTCTGAACAAAGATTGATTGTTGATGGTTGTTGATGGTCCCAAGATCTAGATTAAAGTTGAGAGGCGACCAAGCTTTTTCAGTTGGGCCAAAACTGTGGAATAATCTTCCGGTTTCCCTCAGACTAGTTTCATCAGAATCTGAATTTAAATCTAAGTTAAAAACATATCTTTTCTCCCAGGCATATAATAGTTCCAAGGGTTTTTGAGGCCCCATCATTTATTGGTGTTTTGATTTATTCCTCTTTTCTCATTGCATTGCAAACAGCACAGCAGTAATGACTTTATGGACTTCTTTATTTGCAAGATTGACAATATTAGAGAGAAAATTATAACCATGCAACCGTCTACTACAGTATCACGTCAGACAGTACATTGTAGTATCCCTGAGGAAAAATTCAATTCATTCGCTGCTATAGGTGAGGAAGAATTGTCTAAACTTGTTAAATCATCAAAATCAACAACATGTATGTTAGACCCTATACCAACTAAGCTATTGAAAGAGATGCTTCCAGAGGTCATAGATCCTCTTCTTAATATCGTTAATTCATCTTTATCACTAGGACACGTCCCAAAAACTTTTAAGCTGGCTATTATTAAACTTCTTATTAAAAAAACACATCTTGATCCTAGAGAATTAGTCAATTACAGGCCTATCTCGAATCTACCTTTTCTGTCAAAAATACTAGAAAAGGCAGTATCATCACAACTATGTTCCTTTTTAGAAAGAAATGGTATCTGTGAGGATTTCCAGTCAGGATTTAGACTGTACCATAGTATTGAGACTGCTCTTATTAGAGTTACAAATGATTTGCTCTTATCATCAGATCGTGGTTATATCTCTCAGTGTTACTGGATCTTAGTGCTGCATTTGACACTATCGATCACTTAAATAGACTCAAAAATTATGTTGGCATTAGCGGAATTGCATTGGCATGGTTCAAATCATACTTATCTGACCGTCATCAGTTTGTAGTAGTAAACAAAGAAATGTCATATTGATCACAAGTTCAGTATGGAGTACCACAAGGCTCAGTGCTAGGACTGTTGTTGTTCACTCTATACATGCTACCCTTGGGAGATATCATTAGGAAGCATGGCATTAATTTTCACTGTTACGCTGATGATACTCAGCTCTATATTGCTTCGTGCCCTGATGAAACTTACCAGTTCACAAAATTAACGGAATGCATAGCTGATATAAATAATTGGATGACCAGTAATTTCCTACTACTAAACTCAGAAAAAACAGATTCTAATTATTGGACCAAAAATCTCTGCATGTAATAACCTAGAATACTGTCTAACACTTGATGGCTGCTCTGTTAAGTCTTCGTCGTCAATTAAGAACCTGGGTGTGCTCTTTTATACCACATTGAAAGCCACATTTCTAGCATTTGTAAAACTGCATTCTTCCATCTTAAAAATATATATAAACTACGACATATGCTCTGCATTTTTCATTGAGAACAGTTAGTTCATGCGTTCATGACCTCAAGGCTAGATTACTGTAATGCTCTACTGAGTGGTTGCCCTGCTCGCTTGATAAACAAACTACAACTCATACAAAATGCAGCAGCTAGAGTTCTTACTAGAACCAGGAAGTATGATCATAATAGCCCAGTTCTGTCAACACTGCATTGGCTCCCTGTTAAATATCGTATAGATTTTAAAATCTTGCTAATTACTTACAAAGCACTAAATGGTTTAGCTCCCCAGTACCTGAGCGAGCTCTTAAAGCATTATAGCCCTTCACATCTATTGCGATCTTAGAATTCAGGCCAGTTGATAATACCTAGAATATCAAAATCAACTGCAGGTGGTAGATCCTTCTCCTATTGGGCACCTAAAATTAAGTGTCAGCGTCAGTTCAGGCAGGTCACGTAGTCAAGCTCCGCTATCAGCTGATTGTTAAAATTCTAACTCAGCTTATCAGCTGATCCAATTCCTAGGCACTCGATTGGTGACTTTATTAAATGGGGCGCCTTATTTAAATGCATTCACAGTCTGCCTGCTTGGCTGCTTCCACTGCACACTGCTTGCAACCCAGCTCCTCCCCAGATCCTCCTTTAAACTTGTGTTTAACTTAATCAATGTCATTCTGTTGTCATTGATGCATGCTCTGTTCTCAATAGGGGGGATTTTTGTGCTGCTTTCCCAGTTTAATGGGAAGTTGTCCCCAGAAGCTGCTGTTGTTCCCTGACTTGGCTTTCATGGAGCTCATGAAAAGGATGGGGAATTTAGAACAGAGCCATACCACCAAATGTAACTTTAACAAACATGCAAATAAAAATTTTAAATTTGTCAAAGATTTGTGTAAGGCATTTGACTCAAATGGTCCTGACTGAACTTTGGAACAGTCTTCCTAGCATTGTTCGGGAAGCACACTCTGACAGTTTAAATCTAGATGAAAAATGCATCTCTTTACCCTCGCATACACAACACATTATCAATTGATATTTTTAAATCCGTTAAAGGATTGTTAGACTGCATAAAGGGACTGGTGGGCTGGAGCTGGTAGGCGGGCTGGAGCGGCTCGTCGATGGCAGGAGCTGGTAGGCGGGCTGGGGGAATAGAATCAGATTAATAGATTTGACTAAGGAATAGAGGCACTCAGGTTCACAATAGCAAATCGTATCCTCGTCCAGTCCCCTCAGAAAACAGGAATTCAAAATAGCATCTGGCCAGCTTACCTGAAAAGATAGCTCTGCAAATTCCTCCACATATTGTTCCAGCAGGCGGCCGTCCTGCCGAATTGTCCAGAAGCAGTCCTCCGCTGAGAGCTAGCATCGGCGGCTTTTAGGGAGCATCGGAACAAGGAAAAGACCCATCCTTACAGTATGGAAATCCAACGGTCTTGGTCTGTCCTTCTGTTACGGTATGGTGTAGTAGAGATGAGGCAATACACAGATATCCACAATAAAGGGTTTTTTACTGAACGAAGAAGCAAACATACAACCAATACACTTAAGATTAACAATTGGACAGATAAGGAGTGTAGGGAGTGAGTCAATATATATAGGGAGTGCAGATGATCAGGAACAGGTGCAGGTAATCCGTGATGATGGGGAGATGACGAGGAAGTGAGTGCAGGTGTGGAGACAGGAGGATAATGGGAAATGGAGTCCGGGAGACAAGGGAACTGTGACACATAAATTAGGTCAGCCGGAACCGGGAACACTTCCTACAATACCAGATGTACTCGTTACATCAGAAGAAGAATGGCATCTACACTAATATTAGTGTTTATCTCGAGGTTTACCGTAGTCAGCCGGATCCGGAACATATCCGGGTGAGATCGAGGACGTGCACCTAGATACGATGACAACGAAGCTCTGAAGTGTCAGCAGAGATTGTCAACTAGATCATCCCCTGTGAAGGCCTCATCCACACGACAGCCAGTGGCACACATCCTCAACAAACCGTCCCATAGGGCGTGATGAACTAGATGGAACTGGAATAAATACTTTGACTGTTGCGATCCCAATCGGACTTATGAAAGCTGCCTGAATCATAATCATGCACTGTTCGGTGTTGGCCAAAGGAGAACTGGCCCCCTGACTGAGCCTGGTTTCTCCCAAGGTTTTCTTTTTCCATTTTAACACCTGTTTGCCACCTGATGTCACCTGTTGGAGTTTGGGTTCCTTGCCGCCATCGCCTTTGGCTTGCTTAGTTGGGGACACTTGACTGTTGATATTCAACAGTGTTTTGATCTGCCTGCATCGACACCATTGTATGCGAACTGAACTGAGTTGGATGATGACATCACTGTTTACTCCAGTGCTGATATAGATAAATTAACTAAATTAATAACTATTGGTTCTTACAACGGAATGAATCAATACTGAATTTACTTAAGCTGGACAATGGACTATTTTCTTTAAAAGCTGCTGTGCAGCCAAAATTATATACCAGTTATCACTGTAAGCTGCTTTGATACAATTCGCATTGTAAAAAGCGCTATATAAATAAAGGTGACTTGGACTTGACTTGACATTGCAGACTTTATTATATATATTTACTTTTTATGCGTATTTTAGTATGGTATTGTACAGCAAAGTGGTCAACTACTGTTGTTTTTATTGTGCTTTATAAATAAATTTTCATTTGATTTGATTTCCCTGCAGTTTGTAGAACCCAAGAAATCCATGATGTCAGCAAACCACAAGAGGGCAGCAACCTAATGCATTTCCTGTGTGAGTTAACTCACATTCAAGGCACAAACATAGACCTTAAAGTGGTAATTTCTGAGAAACCTTTTCTGTTTTGAAGTGCAAGGCACAACTTAACAAAGTTAATTTGAAACGTGAGAACCCAGGGGGTACATTGCACTGCAGAGGAGCACTGCAGTTCAGAGCTATGACTACCTTTAAAGATAAGCAGTATAGTTTTGAAGCATATGTGGTGACTGGACCCTATGTAAACAATGTCCTTAGTCGTGATACAGCAAGTGCAATGGGTTTAAGATGCTGGAAGAGCTCCAACCCATTTCTTTTTCTGAACTGGGACTAGTAAAGACAAGACCCATTAAAATCTGCCTGAAAGAAGATACTGTACCATACAGTGTGCACACTGCAAGATGGGTGTCCGTGCCCTTGCTTTTAAAGGTCAAGGCGGAGCTAGAGAGAATGGTACAATGCAGTGTCATTGAGGAGATCATTAAGCCTACTGGGTGGTGCGCCCCTATGGTGGCCGTTCCAAAGAAGACAGGGCTAATTAGAATTTGTGTTGATCTAAAACATCTAAATAAAGCTGTAAAAGGAGAGAAATTTGTGCTGCCAACAACCGATGACATCCTTCCTAAACTAGCACATGCCCAAGTTTTTTCACTTCTCGATGCAGCTAGTGGCTTCTGGCATCTGCCACTGGATAAAGACTGTGCTAATCTAACGACATTCATTACTCCTTTTGAAAGATATTTTTTTCTGCAGGCTGCCGTTTGGGGTCACCAGCACACACGTTAATGAAACCAAGATGCTGTATTGAAAAATCACATGCCGTCAGAAGTGGAGCGCCGTTAACACCATGGCAAAGTTTCAACCCCCGGACAATTTTAATTTTGGTCACCTTGAACGATGGCCTGAATGGCATCAGAGATTTCACCGCTACAGGATAGCACTAAACTGGGCAAAGAAGAGGTTGAAGTACAGGTCTGATTTTGATTTTGGTCATTCCGAACGATTGCCTGAATGGCATCAGAGATTTCACAGCTACAGGATAGCCACTAAACTGGACAAATAAGAGGCTGAAGTACAGGTCTGAAATCTTTCGATGGGAAATGTCGGCAATCCTCAAAGACCTGGAAGGAGTTGCAGTTTTCATGGATGATATCTTGGTTTGAGTATTTAGCAACACTCCCGAGAAACACGAGCAGCGACTGCAGAGGGCTCTGGAAGCCATTGGTCTAAAGCTGAATAAGGAAAAGTGCCTGTTACGGTAGAGTCAACTCAGGTACTTGGGATGTGTCATAGAGAGGGAGGGCATATGCCAGGACACAGTCAAAATCCAATCTATCACGCACCTTGAAAAGCTGAAGAACATATCAGAACTAAAGAGAATGCTAGGAATGATTCATTACCTGGGCAGGTATGTTCCTCATGTCTCTGAGGTTATTCAACCTCTCAACGAGCTGTTGAAATGAGATGCAGTATGGTACTGGGGATTTGTGCAAGAGGAGGCCTTTGAAAATGTAAAGCGTCTAATCACAGAAGCTCCTGTACTAGCATTCTATGATGTCACGAAGCCCACAGTCGTCAACGCAGATGCAAGCAGCTATGGTCTGGGGGGCATTTTGCTGCAGAACCATGACGGACAGCTGAAACCAGTGGCCTACTGTTCCAGGGTGTTGACTGATGCTGAAAAAAGGTATGGCCAGATCAAAAAGGAGTGCCTAGCGGCTGTGTGGTCTTGCGAAAAATTCTCACAGTTCCTGTATGGATTGGAAATTTTCATAAACCACTGATTCCATTGATCAATGCCAAGGATCTTGATTCAGTTCCCCTGAGATGTTAAAAGCTGTTACTGTGGATGATGCCTTAAAATCCTGTAGCACAATATGTACTTGGCAAACAACTGGTTGTCGCTGATACGCTTTCACGACACCCTCAGTAAACCATCTCGTCAGTGGTCTCAGAATTAGTGCAAGAGCTTATGAGAATGCAGTTAGTAGTGCATGGCCAATCTCTCCCACAAAGCTGGAATCTGTGAAAAGAAAGACAGAGATGGATTTCGAGCTACAAATGGTGGTATGTGACCCATGGCTGGCCCAGATATGCTGCTAATGTACCACAGGCCATAAAATCATACTACAGTGCATGCCATCACTTGTCAATTTTCCAGGACCTTGTGCTTTTTGATGACAGGATCATAATTCCACAAAATATGAGGTCCGAAATACTACAAAGACTGCACAGTGGTCACCAAGGCATCGTGAAATGTAGAGAGAGAGCCAGATGAAGTGTGTGGTGGCCAGGCTTAAGTAAAAAAAAATCCAGCAGCTAGTTAACAGCTGCAAGGACTGTCTGGAAACAAGACCTACTCAGAGGACATAGCTCATCTTCAGGATTTGCCAGGTGAAACAACACGTGCTTGCTTAAAGAATATGTTTGCATGATGGGGCTGTCCCAATGTTCTCTTTACCGATAAAGACCACAGATTAGTGGAAGTGATTTTAAATACTTTTCGAGAGACTGATTTTCAGCACATTACTTCGAGCCCTTATTATGCCCAGTCGTATGGAGAGGCTGAGAGGGCAGTACAAACAGCTAAAAAGATTCTGAAATAGTCTGACCCATTAACAGCTTCGATGAGCTACAGAGTCACACCCTTTTAAGCTACAGGTGTAAGTCCTGCACAGCTCATGATGGGTAGACAAATAAAAACTACAATTACTCACGCTAGAGTCAGGTTACACCTGAAACCTGAATGGCCTGATCTTTGGCAAGTGAGAAAGGCTGAACAAAAAGCCAAAAGGAGCTATAGAAAGTATTACAACAAAAGAAACAGTGTCAGAACATTACCAGAGATACCTCCTGGAACTTCTGTTGCTGTCAAGCTGGGTGTTGAAAGAGGGTGGATAAGATCTGGCACTGTTCTCAGAAAGTGTGAGACACCACCTTATCCAATCTGAAACTGGAGTACTCAGACAAAATCGACAACATGCCCACAGTCAGTGACAATGAACCAGCATCTTCTTCAGTTAAACAGACACAGGCCAACGGAAACTCATGGTCAGGATCAACTTGCGGCTTCTACACCTGATAATGCTCCAGACATTCCAGTGCAGGTTGAACAATCTGAATTTGATTCCGGTCACAAAATTATCTGTAACAAAGTTCGTAAATAAGGAGGGAAGAGGACAGGGTCAGCGGTGACTACTGGCTGTTTATTTTAAGCAAAAACAAATAATAACAAAACAGCGTGCAGATAGGCACAAAACAATCAAAGCAAATTCACAGTTCACTCCAGCAGCAGACATCCAGGAGTGGGGAAACAGCCAGTAGTCCTTCTCTCTCTCGCAGGCTCCTGTTTCTCCTGGCGTTAAATACTCTCTCAATGCCAATTACTGAAACAAGAGACAGGTGTTTACTATTTGCGCCTAATCCACTCAGACACCACGCGTCTCCTCCCACTCTCTCCTGCTGCAGACTCAGGCCGGGGAGCTGTCCCGCCTGCTGACACAGCTCCGTCCACTGGACCGTATCTGGTGCCTCCTTTTTAGTAAGATCAGTCAAGGGGCTGGTGAGGTCTGAATAATTAGGCACAAACCTTCTATAATATCCCGCCAGCCCCAAGAACTGTCTCACCTCCTTTTTGGTCTTAGGGCGCGGACAAGTCGCAACTGCTGCCGTCTTATCAATTTGGGGACGCACCTGTCCATGCCCCAAGTGGAAGCCCAGATACTTTACTTCCACGCGCCCAATTGCACACTTCTTCGGGTTGGCCATGAGCCCGGCTCCCCTCAACGACTTCAAGACCGCCCTCAAATGCTGCATATGCCGCTGCCAGTCATTACTGAATATGATGATATCATCCAGATAGGCAGCCACATATGCAGCATGGGGCCGTAAAACCCTGTCCATCAGCCGCTGAAAGGTAGCCGGTGCCCCGAACAGCCCGAACGGAAGTGTAACAAATTGGTGTAATCCAAACAGCGTCGTGAAAGCTGTTTTTTCTCGGGATAATGGAGACAAGGGGATCTGCCAATAACCCTTTGTTAAGTCCAGTGTCAAATAAAAACGAGCCCTACCAAGCCAGTCAAGCAATTCGTCAACCCGTGGCATTGGATATGCGTCAAATTTCGACACAGCATTCACCTTGCGATAATCCACACAGAACCGGACCGAGCCGTCCGTTTTAGGAACCAAAGCTATCGGGCTCGCCCAGTTACTGTTGGATTCTTCTATTACCCCCATTTCAAGCATCGCACCTAATTCTTCCTGAACTACTTTTTTCTTGTGTTCAGGCAAGCGATATGGCTGGCTGCGAACCACCATGCCCGGCTCGATATGGTGCTGAATAAGGTTTGTACGGCCAGGTAGGGGAGAAAACACGTCAGCAAACTCTGCCTGTAATTTGGTTAAATCAATGAGCTGGGAGGGCGAGAGGTGATCTCCCCCTGGGGCAAGTGCGAGAGATTGTTGTTTTATATTTGCCTCTGGCCCGAGATCATCCTCTCCGCTAATCACCGTCGCCAGCATCACTGATTCTCCCTCATTCCATTTTTTCAGGAGATTGAGGTGATAAATTTGACGTGCTCATCTCCTATCTGATCTTATTACCTCATAATCGAGCTCTCTAACTTGCCGTGTGACCTCAAACGGTCCTTGCCACTTTGCAAGTAATTTTGAACTTGACGTTGGGAGCAGTGGTGTAGTCCTAAAAAAATAAGTGGTGTACTATTTGCCCTGGGCCTGCAACAAATTCTCCATAGATAGCCGCCCCAAAGTGTGGAGTTTTGTTCTCAGGTCCAGCACATACTGAATTTCGTTTTTAGATTGAGAAGGTCCGTCCTCCCAAGCCTCTCTTATGACGTCTAACACCCCTCTGGGCTGACGACCATAGAGAAGCTCGAAGGGGGAAAACCCCGTGGAGGCTTGCGGGACCTCTCGCACAGCGAACAACAGGGGTTCCAAACATTTGTCCCAATTTTTGGCGTCTTCCTGAACGAATTTACGAATCATTGTTTTAAGCGTGCGATTAAAACGTTCGACCAGCCCGTACGATTGTGGGGGAAAGACGCTGGTCCGAATCGATTTAATGCCCAATAATTTGTAAAGTTCGCGTAACGTCCGTGACATAAACGCTGTGCCCTGATCAGTGAGGATTTCCTTAGGGAATCCCCACTCGGGAGATTAAAGAAAACAGTGCGTCAGCAACACTCTTAGCGGAAATGTTGCGGAGAGCCACTGCTTCTGGATATAATTTTGCATAATCCACAATGACCAATGCAAAACAATGTCCTCTTGCTGATCGCTCTAATGGCCCGATGAGGTCCATGCCAATTCTCTCGAAGGGGACCTGCATTAATGGGAGGGGGCGCAAAGGTGCTTTTGGGGTGGCCGGTGGGTTTACCAACTGACATTCACGACAAGCCGCACACCACCTGTGCACATTCTCGTGAATGCCCGGCCAAAAAATTCGGGTCATGAGGCGATTTAGTGTCGTTCCCTATCCTAAATGACCAGCCATTGGATTAGAATGAGCCGCTTGAAAAAGCATTTCCCTGCGGCTCCTAGGAACTAACAACTGGGTTGTATCTTCTTTTGTCTGAGCGTCTTGGGTCACTATATACAACCTATTTTTTATAATTGCAAAATATGGATAGGTAAGCGGTTGTCCAGGATGGAGAGGCTGACCGTCGATGGTACTGACCTGTTCAAACGCACGTTTCAGCGTCTCGTCCTGAGACTGCTCCAGGGGAAAGTCATTGCGCTCCGAGAGAATAAGTCTCTCGAATTCGCTCTGTTCCCCTGAGGCAGTACTCAGAGGTCCCGATTCAGTCTCTCCCGCCTGCACACTCACGCTCCCCTCCAGTGCATTTTTTCCCCAAGAAGCATCCGTACATAAAGTCCCTAATAATTCTGTAAACGCTGGCCAATTCGTTCCCAAAATTAACGGATGCTGGAGGTGCGGGTTAACTGCAACCTCAACGCTATGCTTTTGACCCCTGAATTGAATAATGACTGGCACAATAGGATACTCTACCACATCCCTGTGCACACACCGCACCTTAACCATGCGGCTATTATCCAATGCCCCGGATTGTATCAGATTTTGATGGATCGAGGTTTGGTTACATCCTGAATCCACCAATGCCTGATAGGTACCCCCCTCGATACTCACAGGTATTTGGTACCACCCAGCTTGACCGGGGGCAGCCTGCGGGGCATCCGAGACCCGGACCATTGTTCCCACCTCCATTACAGGACACCTGTCCACGAAATGGCCCAGGTCCCCGCAACGCCAACAGGCCGGCCCAGACCTCCCCGCTGCTCCAGTGGCAGAGGGTGGATTAGACGGTTGGCGTGGAGAGAACGGAGACACAGGAGCCGCGTCCAACCCGGCTGGTGCCAGTTCCGCCCCCCTGGCCACAGATCCCGGCTGACGTTTCGAATAGATCGATGAATGCCTCCGGGTCATCCTCAGGCCCCATTTTATTGACTGGAAGGTGGGCAGGCACAGCACGTTGGTCTGAGGCTCCCGGCCGAGCCTCCCGGTCCATCCAGCTTCCTGCTGGGCTTGGAGGACGGCCTGGAACCGCCTCTCCTGATCTTGTCTTAAGTCCAGCAGGGCCTGGTGTTGGTCATGTTGCATTACCGCCAGGGATGTAATTATTTCCGCAAATGGTGCAGCGGAGGACTCTGGCATGGCGGCGGCATCCATCTTCCCTCCCAGGTTTCGGCACCAGTGTAACAAAGTTCGTAAATAAGGAGGGAAGAGGACAGGGTAAGCGGTGACTATTGGCTGTTTATTTTTAAGCAAAAACAAATAATAACAAAACAGTGTGCAGGCAGGCACAAAACAATCCAAAGTAATTTCACAGTTCACTCCAGTACAGCAACAGACATCCAGGAGTGGGGAAACAGCCAGTAGTCCTCTCTCTCGCAGGCTCCTGTTTCTCTTGGCGTTAAATACTCTCTCCACGCCAATTACTGAAACAAGAGACAGGTGTTTACTATTTGCGTCTTATCCACTCAGACACCGCGCATCTCCTCCCTCTCTCTCCCGCTGCAGGCTCCGCTGAACCACGCCCCCCCTGCCACACTATCATTTCACCAGAAAGGGTGAAAACAGGGTCTGGACGAATACACAAAAATGACGGTTTGGTATGTACGGTTTTGAAGTCTCTCTTTTTTTTTTTTTTTTATAAACAATGTTTTTTTTTTAACCAACTGTGTCTCTCCCTTTAAATTTATTCAATTATGATTGAATAATTTGAATAATTTTCTGAAGGATGCTAATGCTGTGTAAACTATTAGAGAGCCCTTATACATGCAAGACATTACTATAATAAAGGTTACAATTAACAACAGAGCCCAAATTATTAAATTCAGTTGTTATTTATTTTTAGATTTAATCATCAACACTTAAATAATAATAAAAAAATGTATGTATTGTAAGCATGTAAATTACACATAAGGCAGTTTTTGCATTCGGTTTTTCCAATTCGTTGTTGAAATATAATCATTTAGACAGTAGTTGTCATAACTTGTTTTCATGATGGATTTATTTAGGCCTTACATTAACTAACAGGTTAAGTAAAATATAATTAATATATAGGCTAATATAGTTCATATATTTAGCGAAACAGTTCATTTCTCCAGTGAACTAACAAACTGTTGACACTGAATGGATTTTCTGAGGTACATATAATACTACGTGACATATTGTTCACAAATCTGTTCTACTGACATCTTTCTGCGGTTGAAACACTGATTGAGCGATTACACAAGATATGATACGTTTCCATAAGTTGTACTGTATCTTTCAACATACCTTCATGTTCATTCATGTTCATTATGTAGTAATGAAGAGGAAGAGATAATCGTGTTCACTCGTGCTCCACGCTGCCATTTGAACTGATTTGCCTGTACAGCGATCTGTCACACCACATCAAAACGCATCAAAATGGCATTTATTGTTTGAATTTCATGATAAAATGGACAGAATTTGAAAGATGGCACTTTGTTTCTTATCGAAAGTAACATAACACAGAGCTTATTGCGATTATTGGTGGTTAATGCTGGTTAAAATAGGTTAGGCTAAAAAGCATTACTGTGCGCTCCCCCTTCTGGATTGTAGTGTGGATCGCCTGTGACTGACTGTATTCGTCGTCAAACTGCATGAACTGAACCGTGACATCCATACTGTGATGGTTCGGGACGAATACATGTACCGTTAAACCCCCTACTAGCTATGTGTTCATGATTTAGTTAAATAAAACTTGTGTGCACATTCTTGCGAGTTGATTCTGATCTGCTTATAAAAGCAATGTCCCTGATAATGATTAAGATCACAGCTATGAGCTAGGAAAGCGTTATTTTTCTCTGGCCACAGAAAATATCCTTTCTGAAAAGTTGATAGATGATCAATACAGAGTGTTAGCTGGCTGAACAGATTAATTGATTGTAGTATAAATTCAGCTACATCATGTTGATTTGATTAAAGGTACAATATGTAATAATATTGGCCGCTAGAGGTCGCTAGAAGCCTATTCAAAACAAAGGCGTAGTTTGATGACGCCAAGTTTTAGAGCGGAATCTTGGGACATGTGTCTCCATCTCAATGGATGGTGCAAAAGAATAAGGATTGGAGTCGGGAAGAACTCATGTTCATGAATTATATTATTAACGTTACTGTGTATGAAGCAGAGCAGGACTGAGTTTTGTGGGAGCTGAATGAGGCCGCTGGAGCAATTGCGCAACACACGCCTCACGAGCAGCAGAACTTTTATTATGACACAGTCGCCAGCGTCGCTTCGGCTTTTCCGGTCATAAGTATGAGGTAACACAGCTCTGTTTATTATACATTTGAGTGTGTTGAAAATTATGTTATAACGTTACTCTGTGCATTCGCTCGACGGCTGCGAGACACTATTGCACAATGCAGTAAGATAGATACATTTTAGAATATCATATTAAATATTGGATGTCTTGTGTTGATAAATGGCATGCAATTAATTTTACAACGTATTGTATGATGGAGAAAATTATGTATTACTTTTACTAAAAGTAAAGCTGTATCTGATTATGCTATGTTAGCTATTTGACAAAACAGTGTTTTTCTCTGAGGCATGGTAAAGCATGGTACTCGCAAAAAATCAAGAAAATTGGATTTAAACAAAAAGACTAAATGTGTTGAGCTATATAACAATCCATTTTCTGTCTATAAATATATCAAAACAGTTGTTCCCTTGTCTATGAAAACATGTAATATATTAAAGCATCTTTGGTGTTTCCATGGTTTCTACAAAATAAAACCAGAAACCGAGGGTAATGCGGGTATTACGCAATTGACAGGCAACTCCTCATGTCCCAAGCCTTGGTTAAAATTGCAATTTTCTCACAATTTACAAATAGTTGGAAACATTTGGGATATTGTAAGTACTCAAGTGAACAAAATATATATAGCGCCCCCTACCTGACCTTATGTTAAATAAGTAGGGCAGCGTACCAGATTCATTAACTATGTGCCTACCGATGTTGAAGTTAGGCCCCTCTGGTGTCACAAATGAATTACTTCTCCTTTAGAAGGTGTGATATAATGATATCTATAATAACTTATGAATAACTTGTATATGAATAAATGCTTAGAATGAATAAAACTCGGGTGAAAGTAACAAAATGTGAAGAATTGAATTAAACAATAAAAAGGATTAAAACTATCTCAAACTGACAAATGGTTTGGAATGGTGAGCATTCACACAAACAATTTTCTATCACCAATTAACCTAATATTACACCAATAATGCAATACTTCAGCTGATGAAATTAATGTATTTTTTCTCCATCACAAACACACTTGAGATGAATGTAGCAAATAAATTCAGAGTAACATTATCAAAAAGTCACTCTGACAAAACATCACAGTTTAAATGTACTGAATAACACCGTATGAATCAATAAACAAACTCTGTGGGCCCACACACACACAGTCATTCACTATACACTCTGTTGCAGGCCTGAGACGTTGCTGGAGTACGTGGTGGCCTTAGAAACAATAAACTGGCCTCTTCACTCTCCTGTGCGGGAAAAACAAACTCACAAAGGTACCTGAATTCCGTTGGGGAATTATCAGTGACTCCGCTGCTATTACAGTACAGAAGGGACAGAGACCGACTTTCACAGGTAAATGGAGCTTTATTGAAAACCAGTATGAGCTATGGCAGAAGTGCAGGTGAGTGAGCAGTGAAGTAGTGCAGGTTCTTGAGATGGAGAATGATGACAGAGTTCTTTTGTGGTTTCAGATACCGGTGACCTTGGAACTGGAGACGCTGGAGAGACTGGAGACACGGAGCACTCACACAGAGAGGAGAGAACACACGAGGAGATTCTTGGAGACAGGTAAGTAGATCGCGGGGAGTCCTTAAGGTAAGCATACAGGTAAGTTAACCTGTTAGCCAGCACCCCCGCTTTTGGAAAATCCCAAAAAATTACATACCCAAACTAAAACAGATACAGTTCATGAACCCTTTGCACTAAAAGCATAAGTAAGTTACACTTTGCAGTTTATGGTAATTATTGTCACAAAGAAGAAAATAGTTTAAAATAGCTTTGAAATTTTGAAAAGTTATTAGAAATTTATTGTTATGAAATATATTTATGAAAATGAAAGTGAAGTTGGCCTTGTGGCAATCTAGAAATGCACTGCAGCTAAAGCCACATGTCTGACCATGTTATATTTCAAATCTGAAGACGATAGGTTTAAAACTCTGAGTTTTATTACATGTTTTTCAAGACCATGTCATGAGACTTTATTGAGAAAGGACTCTAAAATGTTAACAGATGTTTATTGTCATCTACTCAAGGGTATTTTCTGTATTGTGTTTGTGGTGCTAAGTGCCCCATTCAGTTTCAGTCTCCCCTGAACACATTCACACCTCTCCAGCCATCTTATGGCTCTTATTATTCTTTTCTTTTGTCTCTATTATAATTACTGATGTTCTATTCAAGATGATTTAATCCCTCATTTCATTCACCAAACTTCTCACTTCACCTTCTTTCAAACTGTATCTAATGCCCTTCTTGGAAAAAAAAAGAGAAAAAAAAAACCTGAGCTTTACGATTAAAAATAATTTATTTGCATCAACTTTAGATTAGAACAGGTGCATCTCTGGGCTCGTTAGCATGTTAGCTTAGCACACCATCAAAACACGACAATTTATAAGATTAAAACCACGTTTTTCCTCCAAACTTACTAGTCGATTGTTTTAAATAACCTTCTTTGATGTGATGTGGCTTTGGATCAAAAATCAGACAGAAAATATATCATTTTAGGCTATTCTGCACAATGAGAAAAGCTATCTCGATTAGCATTGCATTATAAATATAATCTACTATTATGAATAACGTTACCTGACATGGCGTGAAGAACACAGATAAACCACATATAGTCACAATCGTACTTTCAAAAATGACGTTCTGTATGTTTATATCAATGATTATAGCGATGTCTGGTAGCCTCTGTTAGTTCTGTGTATGTCACATGACTGCCTCTTGTTCATGCTGTATAATTTGTGGACTAAAGGTGCACAGAGCGCCCTCCGGCTACTGGTATGTGTTGGACACACAGTAGTCAGTGTATACAGCGATCATATAATAACAACAGCGTGTTTTGGGTAAAAATTGAATAAATATGACTCCTCTGTATAGAAAATTGACATAAACGTATGACAGTCCATCAATATTTCTCCAAATGTGCATGCTTTTAAGCTAAAAGCCCCGAGGGGTGTTATTTTGTGGAGTTTTTTCATGATGATCGTACAGAGTTTTTTTCTCAATGGCTGGAGCTGAGGCTCATATTTCAATGAAAAGGTAACGACTCCGTTTCTCATATTCATAACTCCCGATGCATATTAACAAATAACGGTCACTATACGATGTTGAGTGGAAAATAAAGATTAAAAATTGAAGCTCGAGTCTTAGATCTTTTTAATGATGTATAGTTTGTCAAGGTAATTATATTAAATCTAACAGTAAATTTGAGCTAATTTAAACAAAGAAGCTTTGGTGCGTCGGCGTGACAGTATTGGTTAACAGGTTAATGCAAACGAGACCGGACATCGAGTGGTGTGTGTGAGTGCTCTTTATGCTGGCTGTGATGAGGTGCTTGATGAGGTGCAGGTGCCGGTGATCAGTATTCTGGTGATTGGGTGCGCTGTGATTGGTGAGCGGTGGAGCCTGATGTGTCTGTGACAGTACCTCCCCTCCACAGCCCGCTCCTGAGGGCCGAGGACCCCGGCATCGAGGTGGCCATCCTCTTGCACGTGGGGCAGGTCTGTCAGGGTGATTGGCGTGGAAGGTAAGTAGCAGATTGGGATCGAGGACGTCGTTCCTGGGGACCCAAGAGCGCTCTTCAGGGCCATATCCCTCCCAGTCCACCAGGTATCCCAACTGGCCACCACAGTGCCGGGAGTCCAAGATGTCCCGTACCTCGTAGTTGTCTCCGTCTTCCATGATGAGTGGAAGGGGGGGTTCGGCGGCTGCCACGTCAGGCCCTGTGGAGAGAGGAACAGAGGGATGGTGAGGCTTGAGGACAGATACGTGAAAGGTGGGATGTATACGATACTGTGAGGGGAGTTGTAGCTGATATGTCACCGGGTTGATCTGCTTAATGATCTTGAATGGGCCAATTAACCTGGGACTCAGCTTCTTGCAGGGCAGACGCAGGCAGATGTCTCTTGTAGATAGCCATACCTTCTGTCCAGGTTGGTAGGTGGGAGCGTGAGAATGACGAAGGTCGGCCGTCATCCTGTGTCTGCGCAGGGCTCTCTGCAGATGGTGGTGTGCTGAGTCCCAGACCCTCTCGCTCTCTCGGAACCAGTAATCCACAGCTGGGACGTCCGATGGTTCCCCGGTCCACGGGAACAGTGGGGGTTGGTAACCGAGCACACACTGGAATGGAGTGTGTCCTGTGGCAGGTTAACGCAGGGAGTTCTGTGCGTACTCGGCCCAACCAAATACTGGTTCCAAGAGTCCTGGTGGTTGTGGCAGAAGGTACGGAGGAAGCGGCCAATTTCCTGGATCTTTCTTTCTGTCTGCCCGTTCGACTGTGGATGGTAGCTGCATGATAGACTTACAGTCACACCTAGGAGCGAGTGGAAGGCTTTCCACACTTGGGAGATAAACTGGAGTCCTCTGTCTGAGACGATATCCTCTGGTATTCCGAAGTACCTGAACACGTGATTGAACATAAGTTCGGCTGTCTCCATGGCAGTGGGTAACCCTCTCAGTGGGATTAGATGACATGACTTGGAGAATCGATCCATGATTACTAGAATGCAGGTACAGCCCTCGGATGCGGGTAGATCCGTTACGAAGTCCTCTCTTAGGTGTGACCAGGGTCGGTTAGGAACGGGCAGAGGATGGAGCTTGCCGGATGGGAGATGGCGTGGGCTCTTGGAAATGGCGCACTCCCTGCAGCCCTGCACATACCTTCTGACATCGGATGCCATACTCAGCCACCAGAAGCGTTCCCCTAGCAACGAGAGGGCTTCATTGACCCCCGGGTGGCCAGTGCCGAGCGAAGAGTGGGCGGTGTGAAGTAGTGGAGTGCGTCGTGCTCGAGTGATGTATAACAAGCCAGGTGGACAACCCGGCGGAGGGTTAGTGGAGGCGTTGGAGGAGGGGATGAAGGAGAGTGAAGTCAAGAGAGTGCATCAGCTTTGACATTCTTTGATCCAGGACGATAGGAGATGGTGAAGTCAAATCGGGAGAAGAATAAGGCCCAGCGTGCTTGTCTAGGATTTAATCTCTTGGCGGCTCGTAAATATTCCAGGTTCTTATGGTCTGTTAGCACAAGGAACTGATGTTTGGCTCCCTCCAACCAATGCCTCCACTCTTCTAGAGCCAACTTCACGGCTAGGAGTTCTCTATTTCCTATGTCGTAGTTGACCTCCGCCGGGTTTAGCTTGCGGGAGAAGAAGGCGCATGTATGGAGTCTACTTGGTGTCCCCTGCTGCTGAGACAAGACGGCTCCCACTCCTGTGGTAGAGGCGTCCACCTCCACGATGAAAGGGAGGTCTGGGTTAGGGTGGACGAGGAGGGGAGCGGTGGTGAAGGCTTCTTTGAGGCTTTCGAAGGTGTTGGTGGCAGCTGGTGTCCAGGAAAGAGACTTGGGCTGGTTTCGGAGCAGGCTGGTGAGTGGATGGGTTATGGAACTGTAATTCTTGATAAATCGTCGATAGAAATTAGTGAAACCTAGGAAACGTTGGAGTTCTTTTATGGATGTTGGAACTGGCCAGGTCTTGATGGCGTCCACATTCCCCTTGTCCATCCGCATGCCACTGTGATCTATGATGTACCCGAGGAAGTGAACTGAAGACTGGTGGAATGAGCACTTTTCTGCCTTGAGGAAGAGATGGAACTGGCGAAGTCATTGGAGGACCTCCGCAACGTGGTGGCGATGTTCGGCCAGGCTCCGGGAGTATATTAAGATGTCATCAATGTATACCAGCACGAACTTGTGGAGGAACTCCCGGAGCACCTCATGTATGAAATCCTGGAATACGGAGGGGGCGTTGACCAGGCCATATGGCATAACAAGGTATTCATAGTGGCCCGGTGGGCGTGATGAAGGCGGTCTTCCACTCGTCCCCCTCGCGTATCCGGATGAGGTTGTACGCGCTGCGGAGGTCCAACTTCGTGAACACAGTGGCACCACGGAGATGTTCCAGGGCCGCTGGGATGAGAGGAAGGGGATAACGGAACTTGACAGTAATTTTGTTCAGGGAGCGGCAGTCTATGCAGGGCCTCAAGCCTCCGTCCTTTTTTGCCACAAAGAAGAAGCTCGAAGCAGCAGGGGAAGTAGACGGGTGGATGTATCCTTGAGCAAGGGCCTCTTTGATGTATTCCTCCATGGCCTTCTCCTCCGGGATGGAAAGGGGATAGATCTTACCCCTTGGCACTGGCTGCATACGGGAGGCGAAGCAGATGGACAGCTGGATGAAGCGCTCGAGGCCGATGGAATCCTCGTATGCAGCGAGATGCAACCGCACCCGAGGATCCAACCCTTGATGGTAGGTGGTTATTAGGGCATGCTCATTCCATCCACTGGACGCGGCTAGCGTTCTGAACTGCAAGGCATAATCGTTAATAGTCATGGAACCTTGTTTGAGATTACACAATTTCTCACCAATAGAGGAGTCAAAGGAGGGTTTACCAAACACCTCCCGGAAGTGGGACACGAAGGAAGCATATGATTGAATGACGGGACCATTTTGGGAACAGATGGATTTTGCCCACTGTAATCTGGGAAATGATGAATGCTACCTTGGATGTGTCGCTGGGGTAGAGGTGCGGTTGCATCTCCAGGACCAGTGCACACAGCAGGAGGAAGCCGCTGCAGTCCTCTGCCGATCCTGAGTAGAGCGCTGGTCTGGCCATAGGACTGGCATGTGCTGGCGGAGAGGGAGAGGTGACGGTGTTTGCGGAAGTGCTGACAGGTGATGGTGGAGGTGCGTTGGCGGTGAGAGTTCGTCGGAGAACATCCACGAGTTCTTGAAAGGAATCCGGGGAGCTCATACTGGCCTCGCACTGTTATGGTCCGGTCTTCTGTTACAGTACAGAAGGGACAGAGACTGAGTGAGGAGTGAAGTAGTGCAGGTTCTTGAGATGGAGAGTGATGACAGAGTTCTTTTGTGGTTTTAGATACTGGTGACCTTGGAACTGGAGACGCTGGAGACAATAAAGAATGACGAAAGTCCACAATGTCGAGCGAACATACACAGAGAATTACAAAATTTAAAAAACAAACAAACTCATGACTCATGTGTCTTAATCGAGTTAATATACACAATTTAAGATATCAATATGATGAATAATCCGTTAAAACTTCTAAAATCTTTATCGTAAACTATATCTGCTTATCTTTTCGATCGGCTGCATTCGTTAATCTCCCTCGTCATCTCTATGGAAACCAAACACACTCACCAAAACAGAACACATAGGTGAGGGCGGGACTTAACTTTCATAAAGCAATAAACTAAAGAAAGCTCTAATTTGTAGGTCAAAACATGTTTCTCACATGAGTATGATAATCAAATCTGATATATGCTTGTGTTCTTAACGGCATACACACCCACATTTTATACAGCAATATATAGAGTCGTATGTTCCATTCACATTTTAGCTCTGAGCAAGAACAAAATAAAATAAAGTGAAATAAACTCAATACCTGTAGAATTTTATTCTACTGGGTTACATATATAACACTGGCCTAGTGGTTTTTGGATATTTCACTGCAAAAATATTACATATTGTACCTTTAACTGATTCAAATATTTATGTAACAGATTTTATTTGATTGTGTCATGATGTATTAATTCTCTATGTTCTGGCACTCCTTGTGTATTTGTGTGTGCAAAGTATTTTTCCCCTCAAGGCTTGCCGTATATAGGTTTGTGTATGCGCACTTTTGGGTACTGGAGTGCCGTGGGTTTTTCAGTTTGGTTGATACATGTGTGGCAGAGAATAAAGTAAAAGAATGTTCGGATGACTGTCGTTTATTGTTTTCTTATCTCTAAGTATTTTAGGCGAACCCTGCACGAATGCTCAGTCACATTAGTTGCAGTGGTTTTGTTTTGTTTTATTTGCTTTATGTGGCTCAGTGTTACAGCGTGTGTTTAACTAGTTAGTTTGCAGTTAAATGTTCTTTAAAGCCAAGTTAGCAAACGCAGGTTCAACATTGACGCGGCCATCATGTGGTTTAAAGACGAGAATGATTTTTATTCGAGAAGGGACTGCGACAAGATCAACAGACACATGAAAACCGATCTGCCGCCGCCGTTCTCCAGTGATGAGAAGCAGAGCTTTCTGTGCTGGACATGGCAGTTCAAGGTTGCCGTCAGAGCGATCACAGAGGGAGATGGTGCTGCGTCAGTTAATTATGAGCTGGTGAGGATTCTGCCAACACGTTTGGCCGGCGCGCCGTTTCTTCTGTGGGACAGTCTTCCTGTTACTGTTCGGGGTGACTATAAGACTGTGAAGGAAAGACTAAAAGAGGCTTTCGGGCAGAGGCAGTTTATGGATCGCTTCCGAACCAGTTTATCAGCCTGTCCTCGTGCCCCGTGTGAAAGTTTGGAGCTGTATGCGGCAGAGATCAGCAGATTAGTGGACAAGGCTTTTCCTGAGTATTGCGACAAGGCCTAAAGAGAAGAAAAGTTTCAGCATTTCTTGGCTGGTCTCGATCCTATGCTCAGGGCTAAATGTCATGAACAAGGAGCAACAGATTTGGAGGAGGCAGTGATAATCGCAGGTCAGTGCGAAAATGCCAGAGACTTAATAAAGACTGATTACATGCCTGTTAATGCTGCCTATGGTAATAATGATGGAGGAGCAGTGGCTGCTGTTCACTCTGTGACTGATAATGGAGGGTTATACAGAGCAGTGGAAAGATTAACGGAAGAAATGAGAGACATGAGAATGGAACTGATGCGCTTGGGTGACGAGAACCAAAAACTGAAAGCAAGAGCGGGTCCTAGAGCAATGGATGAGTGGAGTGGAGCTCTCTCTCAGTCTAGTGGAATGTGCCAGTGTGACTGCGGGGGTCATGGATGCCATTCACGTGTCTTTGCCGCACGTAGTGGTCGTTCGCCTGAGAAAAAATCGTTCCAACAGCATGATGAGCACACATCAGGTATGGATGATCGTAGTTATAATGACTCATATTCTACTTGGTCCCCTGCGAAACACAGCCCTTGCCCCAGTCCTCGCAGATGGATGAGACATGACTCCAGAAAGCAGGGTGTGCGTTTCATGTCTCCTGTGTGATTGCGGATGCTGGCCGGGATGTGCTAGTGTCCTATGAGAGAGGGGTGATTGAAGGTGTGGAGGTGCAGATGTTAGTCGACTCTGGTTCGAGTGTATCTCTCATGAGTGCAGACTTCTGTATGTCAGGTCCAACACTTCGTAATCGTCTATTGAAAAAGGACTATGTGTCAGCCCATGCTGTGAATGGACAATTGCTAGATACACTGGGCACCATCACTATAACATTTCAGCTGGGTATTGAGAGAAACCACACAGACTGTGTTGCTGAGCTGGGATTTTCTGTTAAAAAATCATGCTTTGATGGATCTCAGCCATGCTAAGCTACAACTGTGAGACATCTCAGTTCCTCTCCTTTCCAGCAAAGATTTCATTCCGATGTGCTGCAATGTGTCGCTGGCCACCACTATGAACTTACCACCCCTCAGTGAGTCAGTTGTGGCAGTTAAAGTGTGTTCACCCAATGCAGCCCATTTGGCGAGCGACTTTGTTGGCTATCTGGAACCCAATGTGGCAGATTCTTCCGGTATGGACCTGGGTGAGTTTTACTCAGTTGATGACTCTGATGTTCAGCTGTTTCATGATCCAGCTGATATAACTACAGCGACCGTTTCCAGTGTGGCGCCTCCAGTGTCGCTGGACGAGTCACCTATTTCTGAATCGGAGAGAGCTACGCTTTCAGCATTGCTGTTGGAATTCAGTGACATCTTCAGCTCCTCCAAACAAATTCTGGTAGATGTACACTAGTGAAACATTCAATTCAATTAAATTCAATTCACATTTATTTGTATAGCGCTTTTCACAATACATATTGTTTCAAAGCAGCTTTACAGAGAATGCATGTCAAAATTACAATATTAGAAGAATGCAGTTAGCAAATAATGTAATAATTTGTGCAATTAATTTACAAATACTGTTAGCATTTAATTTTAAGGTAGAAGCAATGAGCTCCTGGAAAAATGAAATACATCAACAATAATTAGGATATATAGAAATTTGGGAATGTGCATGGTGCATCTTCTGAGGTCTTCACAGGCGCCGTCTCTTCATAGGTGTTGGTCATCTGAGGTCTTCTTAAGAGGCTGGATCCAAACTGAAGCTGATGTCCTCTCTAGTCACCTCGGGACGGGTGTCCCGAGGTAAAAACAGAAAAGCAAATATAGAATAATTAGCATAGCTGCTGTTCATAACATTAAGCAAAGATACGTGCAATTGATCTGACATGAAATGCATTATGTGAATGCTTGGCTAAAGAGATGTGTCTTTAATCTAGATTTAAACTGGGTGAGCGAGTCTGAGCCCTGAACATTATCAGAAAGGCTATTCCAGAGTTTAGGAGCCAAATGTGAAAACGCTCTCCCTCCTTTAGTGGACTTAGATAACCTAGGTACAACCAGAGTTTTGTGATCTTAAAGAGCTTGAAGGATTGTAGGGCGATAGAAGATCAGTTAAGTACACAGGAGCAAAACCATTTAGAGCCTTATAGGTCATTAGCAATACTTTATAATCTATACAGAACTTAATGGGTAACCAGTGTAGAGATGATAAAATTGGTGTTATATGATCATATTTTCTTGACCTGGTAAGAAAGGCATTTTGTACTAATTGTAGCTTATTTATTGCTACAGCTAATAATGCATTACAGTAATCTAGTCGAGACGTCATGAAGGCATGAACTAACTTTTCTGCATCGGAAACAGATAACATATTCCGTATCTTAGCAATGTTTCTGAGGTGGAAGAAGGCTGTTTTTGTAACATATGAAATATGATTTTCAAAGGACAAGTTGCTGTCTAATATAACACCCAGGTCTTTAACTGTCGAGGATGGAGTAACAGTACATCCTTCTAAATGCAGATTGTCTAGTCTGAGAGATTCTGTGTACAGGTTTTTGGCCCAATAAGTAATACTTCAGTCTTATCTGAATTTAATAGAAGAAAATTACTAGTCATCCAATGTTTTACTTCTTTAACACACTCTGTCAGATTGGATAATTTAGAGATTTCATCTGGTTGTGTTGAAATATATAACCGAGTATCATCGGCATAGCAGTGGAAACTAATTCCATGTTTTCTTATAATATTGCCGAGTGGCAGCATGTAGATTGAAAATAGCAGAGGGCCTAACACTGATCCTTGCGGCACTCCATAATTTACTATCGTTATCTTAGATTTTTTCCCTTTAGATCGACAAAATTGTGTCGGTCTGATAGGTACGACCTAAACCACCGTAATGCCTGTCCCTGAATACCAGTGTAATTTTGTAGTCGATCTAGGAGTATTTTATGATCTATGGTGTCGAACGCAGCACTGAGATCAAGTAACACTAGTATTGTTTCTGTGCTATGATGAGCTCTGAATCCTGACTGAAATTTTTCATAGCGTTTTTTTGCAAGAAGGAGCACAATTGGACCGACACCACTTTTTCTAGTATTTTAGATATAAATGGAAGATTTGAAATGGGTCTGTAATTTGCTGATACATTTGGATCTAATTGTGGTTTCTTAATGAGAGGCTTAATAACTGCTAGCTAGAACGGTCGGGGGACGTGACCTAGAGATAAAGACGAGTTAATAAAATTGAGAAGAGGCTCTTCTGCTACAGGTAACAGTTCTTTCAGTAGTTTAGTGGGTATTGGATCTAATAAACATGTTGTTGGTTTAGACGCAGTGATTAGTTTATTTAGCTCTTCCTGTCCTGTAAAGCACTGCAACTGTTCTTGAGGGGCGATATTTGAGGCTGAATCAGAAAACTCTGTTAAAGGTTGTACATTTACAATTGTATTTCTGATGCTTTCGATTTTCTCAGTGAAGAAATTCATAAAGTCATCACTATTAAACTTTAATGAAATGTTTTGTTCTGGTGATGTCTGTTTATTTGTTAATCTAGCCATTGTTAATCTAGCCACGAGAACCGTGGATTGTTTTGGTTATTTTCTATGAGTTTGCGGAGATGCTCAGCCCTGGCTGCTTTTAGAGTCTTTCTATAACGGGATGAGCTGTCTTTCCACGTGATTCTGAAGACCTCTAAATGAGTTTGTCTCCATTTGCGTTCTAGATTACGAGTTTCTCTTTTGATAGCGCGAGTAGTACTGTTGTACCATGGTACAGTATTTTTCTCTCTAACCTTTTTTAATCTCATCGGTGCAACAATATCTAATGTACTAGTGAAAATAGTGCACATGCTGCTAGTCATTTTCTCGAGATCATTTGTGTGTTTAGGTACGATGAGCAGCTGAGACAGATCAGGCAGATTTGTGAATTTATCTACAGTTGTTGGGAGAATTGTTCTGCCTAGTCGAAATCGCGGTGCAATATGACAAATATCATGAGTATGCAGTACGCAAGTTATGAGGTAGTGATCAGAGACGTCATCACTTTGCGGTAGAATTTCTATATCGGTTGGATTGATTCCATGTGATATAATTAAATCTAGTGTATGATTAAAACGGTGAGTGGGTCCAGTGACGTTTTGTTTGACCCCAAAGGAGTTTAGTAAATCTGTAAACGCAGCCCCTAACGCATCATTTGTATTGTCTACATGAATGTTAAAATCTTCAACAATCAGCGCTTTATCGACGTTGACCAATAGGTCTGAGAGAAAGTCTGCAAACTCTTTTAGGAAATCAGCATAAGGCCCTGGAGGTCTGTAAACGGTAGCTAAAGCAAGAGATAGTAGACTTTTTACTTATATCTGAGAGTGTAACATTTAGCATAAGAATTTCAAAGGAATTAAATCTGTAGTTTGTTTTCTGAGTAACATTAAGAATATCTCTATAGATTGTTGCTACACCACCGCCTCGGCCAATCAGACGGCATTTGTTTTTATAACAGTAGCCAGGTGGACAAGACTCATTAAGACCAAAATAATCATTTGGTTTAAGCCATGTTTCAGTAAGGCAAATTACATCAAGACTATTATCTGTGATCATTTAATTTATAATAACCGCCTTAGGTGTCAGTGATCTAATATTTAGTAGCCCTAACTTTAGACATTGTTTTTGTTCAGTAATTTTGTGAATTTCTGGTTTGATTACGGTCAGGTTTTCTATAGATCTTTTATTTTTATTGTTAAACCTCACTATTCAGGGAATAGCCACAGTTTCTATAGACTGTACTACACTCACATTTCTATCAATTAAGTGGGCGAACACAGACTGTGATTTGAGGTTTGACTTACTAGTCATATGGTGCAAAGCGTCTTGGAGATGTTCTCTGACAGAAGATCAGCTCCGATTCTGCTGGGGTGCAGGTCATCAGTACGGAAGAGGCTAGGTTGCTCCCAGAAAAGATTCCAATTATTTATAAAGAGCAGCTTCTGCTCATTACACCAAGACATCAACCATTCATTTAAAGCAAATAATCTACTGAACCTTTCATGTCCTCGTCGGTACGGCGGAAGCGGTCCGGACACAATGATCCTCGTCACTAGTGTACATCACATTAGATGTACACTAGTGAAACATCACATTAGAACTGGTGAGCAGACTCCCATCAAATAGCGTGCATATCGTGCATCCCCTGAAAAACGTGCTGAGAAGTGGCTGGCCTGTTAGCGGATGGTGTCAGGAGAGCTGTAGTCCCTGGGCGTCACCAGTTGTTTTGGTGAAAAAGAAGTGTGGCACATGGCGTTTTTGTGTAGACTACAAACGCTTAAACAGTGTGACTATGAAAGACTCTCATCCTCTACCCCGTGTGGATGACACGCTGGACGTGTTAGCAGGCGCAGTGTGGTTCAGTACACTAGATTTCTCTAACAGTTACTGGCAGGTGGAAGTTGCTGAGGAGGACGACAGGACAGGTATCAATTTACTATCAGTGGCGGTCCATGCCGATGGGTCTATCCAATGCCCCCGCCACATTTCAAAGTTTGATGGAGCTGGTCCTCAGGGGGCTCCAGTGGCACATCTTCATGGTATATCTCACTGACATTTTGATTTATAGCAAAACATTTGAAGAGCACCTGTCAAGTCTGAAAGAGGTGTTTTTGAGAATCCAATCTGTTGGTTTGGAACTGAATCCAAGCAAATGTCACTTTGCCAGAGATCACTTGGTCTTTCTGGGCCATGTCGTTTCTCAAAAAGGTCTTCAGCCTGATCCAAAGAACATGGAGAAAGTCTTACACTGGCCAATTCCCCGTTCTCCTTCTGAGGTGAGAGCCTTTGTGGGACTGTGTTCCTATTACAGAGGTTTCGTCAAGGATTTTTCTAAACTCGCTGCTCCACTAAATCAACTTGTTGGGAAAAACGTGCCCTTTCTGTGGACTGCTGAGTGCGACAAATCATTTAACCTTTTGAAGAGTGTGTTGTCACCGATCATGTGGTAATACTGCCTGACTTCAGTGTGCCTTTTAAAATCTACACTGATGCGTCCAACTTGGCCGTTGGTGCAGTTCTTGCCCAGGACAGAGATGGCATTTGGTCACGTATGCATTGAATTCCACTCAGAAGCGTTGGTCCACCTTTGATCGTGAGTTGTGGGCTATTGTGTGGGCAGTGAGGGAATTCAAGCATTACATCGGACTTGCCTCATTTACCATTATCACAGACCATCAACCACTCTTAGCACTTCGGCGTTTGTCCATTGATGATGATCCAACAGGAAGAAGAGGGAGATGGATTCTGGTGCTTGATCCATTGAATTTGGTCATTGTGCACAAAGATGGAAAATAGCACAAGAATGCTGATGCGCTTTCTCGCCGCCCTTATACACCTGGCCCTAGCGAAGCAGAGGCCAGTGTTGAGGAGGTACTGGAAGTGAATGTGGTGAGTTCTAATCAAAAAGACTACATTCAATGTTCATCTCAAGTCACTGATTCTGCAGGAGATGCGACTGTTGTGAACTCACTTGACAATTCAGACAGTATGTCTTCCATGAATGCTTTGTCTCACAGCTTATCAGATATTAGGGCAATGCAGCAGGCTGACCCCGATATTGAAACTGTGTTGAGTTGGGTCACGCAATCCCAAAGACCATCCAGGAGAAAATTACAAGGGGCTTCTAAATGTTTACGAAAGCTTTGGACTGAATTTAACCATCTCTCTATCAGAGATGGACTGCTATGCAACACAGTTTTCTGTCCCCTCACAAGTAGCCCTGTAATCCAAATGGTTGTTCCCACTGCTTTAATATCAGACATACTTTTGCAGCTGCATGGGGCCCCAGCTTCTGGCCATTTCTCTTCTGAACGTGTGTGGGAACGGGCAAGACAATTTTGTCACGGGCCTTCCATGCACAGGGACATCAAAGCATGGTGTGAGCAGTGCAAAGCATGTCAAACACGACGCGGTCCGATTCCAACCCACTGTGCACCTATGGGTGGGTCCCAGTCAGTGCGGCCATTTGAAAGAGTGGCTATGGACATATTAGAGCTGCCTGTGAAAGGAAACAAGTATGTGCTAGTTGTCGAGGACTATTTCACAAAATTTGTCAATTTGTATGCTTTGCATAATCAGTCAGCACAGACAGTGGCTCGTTGTCTGTTTGAGGACTATGTCCTGATTCACAGCATTCCAGAGACATTCCATTCAGACCAGGGTCATCAGTTTGAGGCAGAGGTGGTTCAGAATCTCTGTCATCTGCTGAACATTAAAAAGACACGCACCACTTCCTACCATCCAAAGTCAGATGGTATGGTTGAGTGCTTTAATCTGACTTTTGATTGATCAACTAGCTAAGACTCTTTTGACCTATAGAGGGGAATGGGATGATTATGTGAAGCATGTGGCTTTTACTTACAACACAACGACTCACTCCACCACTCGTTTCACACCTTACCTCTTGACCCACGGTCGGGAAGCACAAGTCCCTGCTGATGTACTGTTACCCACTCATGCTCTTGACTCTCAGATGTCAGCATCTCATGCTGAGTTTGTTTCCTCGTTGCTGACTAAACTGAACTCTGCCTTTAGCAGTGAACGGATGCACGGTGACGCAGCTCACAACCGTCAAAAACTGTACCATGATGTTGGTTTACGTCACCAGCCTTATGATGTAGGTGCCATGGTGTGGCTCCACAACCCAGTGGAGAGCCGCATGAAGCTGGCACCCCACTGGAAGGGACCTTATAAAATTGCACAGGTCATGGACTCATGTGGGGAAGAGGGACTGACTTACAGGATTGAAAATCCTTTTGACTCTGGTGAGAGGGCGCAGGTAGTACACTATAATAGGTTGCAGCCTTACACATTGCCTGTGTCTCCTCTGTCACAGAACCAGACACTGTCTAATGCTCGGGACTCACAGCCTGAGTCTCTTTCCCTGGAGTCAGGAGTTTCTGGTGGAGAGGTGTGTGTTCCTCCCCAGGAGGATCTGAGTGTGTAGTCTGACCCACCGTGTTCAGTTAAGAGGTCTGTACCAGACATGAGTAGAACTGGGAGGGTTCGTAGACCTCCTAGTCATTTAAATGATTTTGTTTTGTATTGAAGGGCCTGCATTTCTCTGTGAATGAGAATTTGTTCTATTGATGAGCATGTTATTGCTGGGAAAAGACAAAAGTGCTTTGTACTCTGTTTTGTGTTTCATTGTACACAGCTGTTTATTGTTTATGACTGTGAATGTTGTTATTCTGATACATAAACAGGGATGTTTATTTTGTGAGGGGGGGACATATGTAACAGACTTTATTTGATTCTGTCATGATGTATTAATTCTGTATGTTCTGGTGCTCGTTGTGTAATTTGTGTGTGCAAAGTATTTTTTCCCTCTGGGCTTGCCGTATATAGGTTTGTGTATGCGCACTTTTGGGTACTGGAGTGCCGCGTTTTTTCAGCTTGGTTCATACATGTGTGGCAGAGAATAAAATAAAAGAAAGTTCAGACGACTGTCGTTTATTGTTTTCTTATCTCTAAGTATTTTAGGCGAACCCTGCACGAACGCTTGGTCACATTTATAATTAATTATAATGAGTTATGATTAATTATTAATATTTCCCCTTTTGAGCTAATTTGCTACAGTGCCCATACAAGGAATTCTGCCCTTTATGATGTGATACAGGGCCATACTCAGAAAAATAACTTTCCGAAACCTGATGTTTCCTGGGGGCTGCACTCCCATCAATTCATATGCCACAGCTATAGCTTCCACAAGCCAATGTGAGAGGCATTACTTAAAAATGGGTCTCCCCTTGTGAGGGGCACCCATGAAATAAAGAGCAGGTCGCTCTTCTGGAAACCACTGCTCCTGGTCATATACGTCTGTAATGCACGAACAGGACATAGAGCATTCAGCCTCTGATCCTCCGTGGAGGAAAAAGGTGGAGGGTGAAAAGCGGACAGCTCCAACACCTCCGATGTGAATGCAGGGAAGCACTTAGGCATAAAAGCCAGAATTAAGAAAAGCCTAGGCTTAAGAAAAACCTTATCTCCATTAAGAGAGAATTTAGTGCACAAGGAATGAACACTGAGAGTGCATGTAGCTCACTGCGAAGTTTAGCTGAAGCCAAGGCCAAGAGCAAAGCCGTCTTGAAGGACTGCAGCTTCAGGGAAATACTTCCCAGGGGCTCAAAAGGGTATTGAGACAGAGCCTCCAGCACCGTGGAGAGGTCCCATTCAGGAACAGTTCTCCTGATGGCTGGCAAAGAACGACAGGCACCCTTCATAAATCTGCAGATTAGAAGATGCTGCCTGACCATTGAGCCCTCAAAGCCCACATGACAGGCAGAAATAGCCACCAGGTAGACCTTAATAGTGGAAAAAGACCTGCCTTTATCCATAAGGTCTTATAAGAAACACAAAATATCATAACTGAGCACTGATATGATGTGAGACCACACCCATCACACCACCCATCACACCTACAAACACTTGCCACTTACAACCATATAAGACCGTGTAGAAACGGCCCATTCTATGTAGTAGCATTCACATGTGGGGGAAGCCCTAACGTGTTTAAGTTTGTCCTCTCACGACCCAGGCCCAGAGAGCCACCCTGTCCGGGTGTGGGTGATAAATCTCTCTGTTCACTTGAGATAATAGATCTGTGCGGAGGAGCCACAGCTGGGCATATAACAGAGGGAATATCTCTGCCAGCCACGGTGCTTTGGGCCACCTGGGTGCTATCAGAATGAGAGAGAGACCCTTCTCTCTCACCCTGGCCAGTGTAGGAATTATCAGGTACAGGAGAGGAAAAGTATACAGCAGCACTTTAGGTCATGGGTGGGCCCAAGGGGCGCGTCCACATCCATTAGCGAGAAGAACATAGGACAATGGCTGTTTTCACGCGAGGCGAATAAACCAACTGTTGCCTGTCCGAATCTCATCCATATTATGCCCACTATCTGAGGGGGGAGTCACCAATTTCCGTAGAGTGGGTTCCCCCTCGATAGAAGGTCGCATGTAACGACATGTAACCACCTGCTCCACACCAAAAGATTGTGAGCTAGAGCATTGTAGCATCTGGACCAGACACACAATTATTCATTTTATTTAATTAATGATAAAATGACCCATTCAATAAAGACGGTCACTTGCTTGCTTCCTGAATGAATCAGTCATTTGAACAAATCGGTTGAATAATTGATTCACTCACTCATTCAGACAGTGACTTGCTGCCACCTACTGGCAGTTTAGTTTCATATTTAAGGTATATTTTAATTAAACAAAGTTAAAATTAGAAACAATTCCATATTTAAATTTTTAATTAAATTTATGTAGACAAATTGTAAATGCTGTGTAAATATATTAATGCCACTTCTCATTCTGTATTGCCACCTCTGTATTGCAAAGATGGATTTTGCTGATAATGATTTCATTTGATTGGTAACAGCCATAATGTATAGGCTACTAAGCCAATATTAATT
The DNA here is from genome assembly GCF_024489055.1 of Chanodichthys erythropterus. Taxonomy (NCBI): domain Eukaryota; kingdom Metazoa; phylum Chordata; class Actinopteri; order Cypriniformes; family Xenocyprididae; genus Chanodichthys; species Chanodichthys erythropterus. The sequence goes on along the minus strand of NC_090238.1, from coordinate 8,580,106 downwards.
TTTATTTCTACAGGTCTTAAAATGCCTTAAATTTGAATTTAAAAATGTGCAGCTACCATGAAAGAGAAAAACTAAATAAACAAAGCAAAAATTATTCAGACTGATGCAACCCCCCCCCCCCCCCCCCCAATTCTTTTGGCCACAATAACCGTGGTGTGAAAAATGTAATATCGTGACAGCCCTAAATTGAGATACTGGCAGAGTTTGCGAAAACTCACAGTAAGGCAGCTTGTAGATGTTCTGAGGAAGAGGAAGGAAATTGTTCAATGCCTCAGCTTGATATTGTGAATGAGTCTTTTGTTGATGCAGTGCAAGTTCCTTTGTATAAAAGCATCTGCTACATGCAAATTAAAATATAATGGCTGCATAAATACGTATCAGTTTGACTAATTTATTGTCAACCCAATAAAATGCCAGTTTAGAAATGCTGTTGGTATATGAAAAAAATTTATTGCCAATGTCATTAAGCTATTTTTAAGTGAATAATCAACAAACAAAAAAAGAAAGAGGTATGTTTAAATAAAACAGTGACTGGTTTCAGTTTTTTGTAAGGTCTAAATATTTTCTGATGGCATTTTTATTATCTATTACACAACACAATAAAGCCCATGGCAATGTGAGCCTGAAAAAAATATTTTTATGTTCTCCTGCACTTGCACATCATCCCCAGTAGATGCCAGTCATGTAATGGATGTGAATCTGAGGCGCTGCCAAGAGGGAAATCAATATTCAACTTATAATGTTTAATGTATATTTACCAAATATTTTATACAGCCATTCTCGTTTAATCTTTCACATAAATTGGCTGTGAGAAAAATGAAAAAAAAAAAAAAATAATAAATAATAATAATAATAATTATATATATATATATATATATATATATATATATATATATATATATATATATATATATATATATATATATTACATTATGATCATTTTCGGTTACATTTTGGTTACTGTATTGTATGAATAAGAGAAAGTATTTTTTAGATGTTGAAACTTTTCACCATTCAGTGCATGAATTTAATATATAAATACAAACCCGATTCCAAAAAAGTTGGGACACTGTACAAATTGTGACTAGCAATGATGTGGAAGTTTCAAATTTCAATATTTTAACCAGAATACAACATAGATGACATATCAAATGTTTAAACTGAGAAAATGTATCATTTTAAGGGAAAGATAAGTTTACTTTAAATTTCATGGCATCAACACATCTCAAAAAAGTTGGGACAAGGCCATGTTTACCATTGTGCGGCATCCCCTTTTATTTTTATAACAGTCTGCAAATGTCTGGGGACTGAGGAGACAAGTTGCTCAAGATTAGGGATAGGGATGTTGTCCCATTCTTGTTTAATACAGGCTTCTAGTTGCTCAACTGTCTTAGGTCTTCTTTGTCGCATCTTCCTCTTTATGATGCGCCAAATGTTTTCTATGGGTGAAAGGACTGCAGGCCGGCCATTTAAGTACCTGGATCCTTCTTCTACGCAGCCATGATGTTGTAATTGATGCAGTATGTGGTCTGGCATTGTCATGTTGAAAATGCAAAAAAAAAAGAGACAATGAAAGAGACAATGTCTGGATGGGAGCATATGTTGTTCATATGTTGATGGTGCCTTTCCAGATGTGTAAGCTGCCCATGCCACACGCACTCATGCAACCCCATACCATAAGAGATGCAGGCTTCTGAACTAAGTGCTGATAACAACTTGGGTTGTCCTTGTCCTCTTTAGTCCGGATGACATGGCGTCCCAGTTTTCCAAAAAGAACTTCAAATTTTGATTAGTCTGACCACAGAACAGTTTTCCACTTTGCCACAGTCCATTTTAAATGAGCCTTGGCCCAGAGAAAACACCTGCGCTTCTGGATCATGTTTAGATATGGCTTCTTTTTTGACCTATAGATTTTTAGCCGGCAACAGCGAATGGCACGGTGGATTGTGTTTACCGACAATGTTTTCTGTGTTGTGATTTTCCTGTATTCATGTATGTGATGCAGTGCCGTCTAAGGGCCCGAAGATCACGGGCATCCAGTATGTTTTTCCGGCCTTGACCCTTATGCACAGAGATTATTCCAGATTCTCTGAATTCACTGTAGATGATGATAACTTCAAACTCTTTGCAATTTTTCTCTGAGAAACTCCTTTCTGATATTGCTTCATTATTTTTCGCCGCAGCATTGGGGGAATTGTTGATCCTCTGCCCATCTTGACTTCTGAAAGACACTGCCACTCTGAGAGGCTCTTTTTATACCCATTCATGTTGCCAATTGACCTAATAAATTGCAAATTGGTCCTCCAGCTGTTCTTTATATGTACATTTAACTTTTCCAGCCTCTTATTGCTACCTGTCCCAACTTTTTTGGAATGTGTAGCTCTCATGAAATCCAAAATGAGCCAATATTTGGCATGACATTTAAAAATATCTCACTTTCAACATTTGATATGTTATCTATATTCTATTGTGAATAAAATATAAGTTTATGAGATTTGTAAATTATTGCATTCCTTTTTTATTTACAATTTGTACAGTTAAACAGCAGCATGATTACAATGTTTAAAAAAATGACAAGAATTCCCTTAATGTAATATACAGGACTGCAAAAAATAATATAAGGAATATACTACAAAAATCAGATCCTAAAATCTTATAAATGCTGATACCATTAATATATATATATATATATATATATATATATATATATATATATATATATATATATATATATATATATATATATATATATATATATAGTACAGTCCAAAAGTTTGGAACCACTAAGATTTTTAATGTTTTTAAAAGAAGTTTCGTCTGCTCACCAAGGCTACATTTATTTAATTAAAAATACAGTAAAAACAGTAATATTGTGAAATATTATTACAATTTAAAATAACTGTTTTCTATTTGAATATATTTCACAAAGTAATTTATTCCTGTGATGGCAAAGCTGAATTTTCAGCATCATTACTCTTGTCTTCAGTGTCACATGATCCTTCAGAAGATCTGCTGCTCAAGAAACATTTAATGTGTACAATTGTACAAAATATTTGTGTACAATTTTTTTTTCAGGATTATTTGATGAATAGAAAGTTCAAAAGAACAGTGTTTATCTAAAATCTAATCTTTTGTAACATTCTAAATGTCTTTACTGCCACTTTTGATTGATTTAATGCATTCTTGCTGAATAAAAGTATTCATTTCTTTAATTTCTTTTCAAAAAAATAAAAATAAAAATTCTTACTGACCCCAAACTTTTGAACGGTAGTGTATAATGCTACAGAAGCTTTGTATTTCAGATAAATGCTGTTCTTTTGAACTTTCTATTCATCAAGGAATCCTGAAAAAAAGTACACGACTGTTTTGACATTGAAAATAATCATAAATGTTTATTGAGCAGCAAATCAGCATATTAGAATGATTTCTGAAGGATCATGTGACACTGAAGACTGGAGTAACGATGCTGAAAATTCAGCTTTGCCATCACAGGAATAAATTACTTTGTCAAATATATTTAAATAGTACACAGTTATTTTAAATTGTAATAATATTTCACAATATTACTGTTTTTTACTGTATTTTTAATTAAATAAATGTAGCCTTGGTGAGCAGACGAAACTTCTTTTAAAAACATTAAAAATCTTAGTGGTTCCAAACTTTTGGTCTGTACTGTATATATATATATATATATATACTACCGGTCAAATGTTTTTGAACGGTAATATTTTTTAATGTTTTTAAAAGAAGTGTCTTCTGCTCACAAAGTCTTCATTTATTTGATCTAAAATACAGCAAAAACAGTTATATTGTGAAATATATTTACAATTGAAAATAAATTATAATTAAAAATAACAAACACACACGCACAGAAAGACACACTGTAAAAAATGACCGTGATTTTAACAGTAAAAGACTGTAAAAATGCTGCGGTGAAAAACTGTCAATTGGTTTACAGAAAGTTTCCGTACTATATATGGTGAATAACTGTAATAGATCTAACGGTACATTTAATGTAATTTTACAGTAAAATACAGCTAAATTCACAGTTTTTGGAAGTGAAAAATAACAATTCATTGTAAAATTTACAGTGAAAAACCGTAAATTGACATTCCCACAATTCCCTGTGTGACACTTCACATTTGATATATTTTCGTTGAAATAACTGTTTCTTCTTAGTTTTTCTCATTTTTTTCTAATCAGTTACGTACATTAGGGTTTTATGTTACATCTAATGTTGTTAAATTAATGTTTATTGCATTTTTAAAATTTCATGCATGTTACCATGATGGTGTTTAGTGTGTGTGTGAATGACACTGTGTGAACCTTCTATATGTTAATATTGTCCTCCTCAGCTTGTGGAAAAGCTGCTTGTGATTCATCATGTGACTCTTATCACCACTGTGTTTGGTGACTGTCAGTGTATTATAAAGGTACAAAACAGATATTAGCACTTCATTAGGTTGGTAAATTAACATTATATCAGTTAATGAAATACGTTATTTTACCGTAAATTTAACAGATTTATTTTTTTTACGTTGCTACTGTATTTTTTTACGGTAAAGTTCTGGCAACCACAGCTGCCGTTTTTTTACCGTACATTTTACTGGGATTTTTTTTTACAGTACATGCCAGTATTGTATCGTGCTCATGAGTATCCTCATTAGAGCAGCTTTGAATGAGTTAAATGAAGTCTTAAACGAAAGTAAAGAGTTGTGACAAAGTGGGACAAATGTGAGATCTGCATCATGTGCACCAGCGGCAGATCTTAAAGTGACAGCAGCCAATGCTGCCTGTCATTGAAGATAATCAAAGAACAAAGTTAACAGAGAAAATTACTCACTGCTCATGACTAAAGAACTTTTGTAGCTTTAATAAGGATTAATCTATTTTTAATTTAGGCTATAATTTATGCAGTGCAGAGTGTTTGATAACTTCATTCAATTTCTGTATATTTCCTAACTGTTAGACAGGTAGGAAGGACACAGGTAAATATGATTTATTATAGGTTTATCTGAGGATTGTTTTAAATTCATTTAAATTAAAAGTGGTTACATTTTTTGAAGCCTATAATAAATGTTAAAAGATTGATAGCTTTCAATTATACTGTAATGTTCAATGGCTATAATTCATGTTTAAAATTGGGGGAAAATATCAATTTCATCAGTAGCTGTATTAGTATCAGTGATACTGGCCTTCATTCATAAAAAGATGCCATTAAACAAGTATTTAAAATATACTGTCATTATGTTGTTTTTACATTAATTTGGAGATTAATTGTGAAAGTATTACATTATAAAATATTAAAAACAAAAGTGTTTTTAACTGTGATTAATCACGATTAATCACAGACAAAAATGATTGTTTTAATTGATTGACTTGATTTTAAATGGCCAACAAACGAGATTCAAAAAGAGACATAAAGTGAACAGTTTCACAGATAATGGACGCATTATATGCATACATATATATATATATATATATATATATATATATATATATATATATATATATATATATATATATATATATATATATATATATATAATTATTATTTTTAATTACGTAAACTTTACTTACTTTATGGAGTGCATTTAATTAATTATCTTTATAAATTATTATTATTTTTTAAATGTATTCATTTATTAATTTATTTATTTGTTCAAATAATTGATGAGCTTGCATTACAAAACTTTCATTTGTTCACTTTCATTGTTCATTTGCTGTTGAAACTTCATGCAGCTTCACCTTCTCTCTCTCTCTCTCTGTCTCGACAGGTGGCGCTGTGTGTTTAGTAATAATAGAGTTAAAGGGGAGGAGCAGAGAGAGTGTTACACATACAAGCACGCGCGCGCGTACCACAGGCTGTTGGTGCGCGCTGACTCTCCAAACGCTCACACACACACATAGACGTGCTGAATAGCTCAGCATCATCATCGTCCTCCTCCTCCTCATCTTCCCATCAGCGTGTACACGAGCGCTCAGCATCATCACTGACAGCAGCACGAGGGATTCTGTGATACAATGAAACAAACGCGCGCAGATCCATCTGAAGGTAAGACAGCTGGAGTTTAGATCATCATCATACTGGCTTTACAAACTACCGATACTGGAATTAACGAGCGATACATGAGTGTGATTTCTCCATGTGTGTTTCACGAGTGACTAATGTAACACCAACAAAGGCTGCTTTACTTCCCTCTACAGTCGCTATAGAATCTATAATACAGTTGCTCTGATCTATAGCTGATAGCGGCATGTTTTGGCTGGGCATTAGTGTTCTAAGCTGCTTTTGAGTCACTGAAGACACCAGTTTTCACTTTCTGAACAGTTACAAGTGTGAAACCATTTAAACTGCATTAATAATTGTTGCAATCAATATTTGTTTCTGACTTGCTGTGTTTTTTTATGTTGATTATATGAGTTACTGCTGACTAAATGACAGCTACTGTCATCGTTTGACTTTACATGGTAATATTAATGTTTTAATGTCACGTGGAAACTAAATTATTTATTTAAACAGTTAAGTCTGATTTGTCGTATTTGTGTGGATGTGTGGTAAAATGTCATATGCTGCTGAGAGTCGATATTAAACATTTATTTTTTTTAAATGTAGTCAGTAAATGGTTGACTTCTTTCCTGATGTGTTTCGTGCATGTTTTGCAGTATCATCGACTTGATAATTTAATAATTTAACAAATAGCCCTATACATAGTTTTTTTTTTTTTTTTTTTACTTGTCAACGTCTTTGATTGACGTCTTTAAATTATGAGTGACCGGTTGGACTGTTTGGCATTAAATTTATAGGTGCATGTCGATCATTTTTGGTGTTTTTAAATGTGTTAATTTCATAGGTAGAATCGTGATCAATACTGATTTGAAGAATATGAATTTGCTCAGCATTTCTGTCTGTTAAATCTAGCTGCTTTCTTTCCTGCATGTAATCAAGACAATAGTAATTGTGTGTAGCAGTGCTTATCTGATTCATTATGCTGAAATCTATTAATTGATTTGTCCAGGTGAAAAGCTCTGATTTACCTGGTTAGTTCATGTCTGTCAGGTGCTGTGATGATTTATTGATGCTGTAGACACACACACTTCAGTTCAGCAGTGTTTGACTGTGTTCAGATGGTGATTGACAGACCCGTTACCTTTGTGGCCGTCCGGTCATGGAGGTCAATGTAGGTCTCGTTTGCCATCAGAAAATGTCCCAGATCATTCAAACATAAGATTAAAAACATTAAAAAGTCATCATTGAATATTTGCTCAATTTTTTTCAGACAGCTTTCTATGCCACTAATTTCCTCTTAATGAAGTTAAAGCTTGTTCAACTAACACATTCAATCATGTCGCTTCACTACTGATATTTAGAGTCAAAAGTCCTATTACACAGACGAGTTTGGTCTGTATGACAAAACATTGGTTTATATGTGCAGCCTAATGTATTCAAGACCAAATGTACATATTCCACAAAGGGCTTAGACGTTTGTAAAATCACACAGATGGTTAAAATGTCTGTCAGACCTTCAGCTCTGTTGCGACTACACAGGCAGAATAGGAAAGATTAAATGGAGATCTGTCTTGGAAAGGACATTAATTGAGCATGTCTTCATGTTGACTCTAGTCTTTAGGTCTTTAGGCTTCACTAAGTGTTGGAGATCTTTAGATCGAGCCCAGATTTCACACAGAACAGAACTTCAGGCACATGAATGAGCCACTTCACACTCATCTGAAGTAGTCTGTTTTTTAAAAGGAATTCAGATGAGATGAGTGAATCTAACAAAACCTTTTGAAAAACTTTTTGAGACATATTTCACAACAAAATCACCAAAAATGCAATAAATAAAGCATAAATAAAGCTTTTGAGACCACCTGTCATAATAAAGACAAAACACAAATATTTTAGGAATCTGTTTAAAACTAAAAAAAAAAAAAAAAAAGTCATTTATTAGGCAAATAACAAAATTAAACAGCTAAAAAGTCTTTATTCACACATAATAACCGAAAATTTAATAACCTTGCTGGCATTGTTTTTGTACTTTTCCACAGTCTCTGTTGTTATTGACTTCCAAATAGTTTCTAGTTGTTCCCAAAGACTTGCTTTTGATGAAACGTTTGTGTGATCTATCTTTGAATTCATTAAAGCTACAATATGTAAGATTTTTGCAGTAAAATATCCAAAAACCACTAGGCCAGTGTTACGTCCACCTGGCACAAGGTGAAGCAACATAAGAAAAGGGGAGGCCACACATGGAACTCAATTTAACAAATAAACATTTAATAGAAAATAAGTCAAAGCAATAATACTACACCTCAAGAAAAAAAAAAGAAAAAAAAGAAAAACAATCTGGGACTGAAGAGGAAAAGATGAACAGCCACAGTCCAACTCCGCCATTCAACACTTGCACTTGACACAAGTGCAATCACCGGTAACGCACTACACCTGCTCCAGACATCACTCCAGAACATGTAACAACGCCACTTGGTGGAGAAACCCTGTAGGCCGTGACACCTTCCCTCTTAAAACAGAGGGCCCTAAAGGGAACTATGCAAACAAAAACTACAACAATAAAGTATACACACATTCGTGGCTCATGTACAAATGACACTTACCCCTTTTCTTCTCATCACCTACCCAAACTTCATCTTTCAGTATTCCCAGGCGCCTTGAAAATACTAAAACAGATAAAGCGAATATCAAGGGCAAATGACATTTTGCACATTTGGTTTTATTCATCCACCGGAGAACAGGACAACGCATCCGCCATAACATTGCCTCGCCCCTGAATATGGCGAATCTCCAAACTATACGGCTGTAATAATATAGCCCAAGAAGTCGTTGGTTAGGGCTTCGTAATGACTGTAAAAAAAGTGAGTGGATTATGGTCTGAAAAAACAACCACAGGCATTGAACCACCACCCACATACACATCGAAGTGCTGCACTGCCCACACCAAAGCCAATGTTTTTTTTTCGATTGTTGAATAATTTGATTGATATGAATTAAACTTCTTAGAAAAGTAACTAACTGGCCTATCAACCCCATTATCGTCCTTCTGCAATAGTACAGCTCCTGCACCAACCTGACTTGCGTCTACTTGGATCTGAAACACTCGATCCCACCGAGGCGTCACTAACACCGGAGCAGTGCTCAGCAGTTTTGCATTCACAACCGCAGCCTGACAACTTGGAGACCATTCAAACTTATTTTTAGCCTTTAACAGCTCAGTAAGTGGGGCAACTACAGTCGAGAGTTTGCACAAAAACCACAATAACCAATTATGCCTAGGAATCTCATTAGCTCCTTTTTAGTAGTAGGAGCGGGGAAACTATCGATCACTCGCACCTTTTCCCATACAGGACGCACTTCCCCCTGTCCCACCACTTTTCCCAAATAAGTCACCGTGGCTTTCACCAACTCACACTTTGCTAGATTTATAGTTAACTTGGCATCTACAAGACGAGCAAACAGAGCACGCAACCGACAACGCTGTTCCTCCCACATCTAACTATATACTACCATGTCATCTAGATACACTGCACATCCTTCCAATCCTGAGACCACTCGATTCATAAGGCGCTGGAAGGTAGCCGGAGCGTTTCGGAGACTGAAACTCATCATATTATAAGAATATAACCCAGAAGGGGTAATAAAAGCCAAGACTTCTTGTGCACAAGGAGTTAAAGGAACTTGATAATACCCCTTTAAAAGGTCGATTTTAGTTACAAACTTAGCTGACCCTACGGAGTCAACACAATCTTCCATCCGCGATAATAATACACTCAGATGTAGCGCTCTCGCCCTCAGTGCAATTGTACTTAGCATTGGAGGAGGAATCACTCACCCCTTAAACAACCGCCACCGACTTGACTTCAGCACCAGGGACAGCGTTTTCACGTGAGCGGCAGAAATACGGTTTCAACAGGTTCACGTGACAAAATTGGGTCTGGCGTCGAAACAATATAATTCTGATCCGTTACCCGCATCAGGCCCTGCAAATCTTGCCAAGAAAGATGATCCAGTAACAGGAAGCAAGAGTAAGACTTGATCGCCAGGACTAAATTCACGATGCTCGGACCGACGTTCAAACCAGGTCTTCATTTTCAACTGTGCTTTGACTAGATTTTCACGGCCCAGTTTACCTGCCAGATATAATCTACCTCAAAAAACAATAACATAATCCAAGATATTTACAGACATTTCAGTTTCGGTCACGTTATCCATTAGAAGTAAAAACGGGCCTCTTACCTTGTGACCAAACACCAGATCGTTAGGGCTAAAACCAAGGCTCTCCTGAACAACTTTGCGTGCAGCTAACATCAACCAAGGAAGCCCCTCTTCCCAGTCTTTATTCAGTTCATTACAGTACGCTCTCAAAAGTTGTTTTAACGTTTGATGAAAACGCAGTTTCACACGCAGTTGCTGCAAAACCTGATTAAACATACGAGAAGTAAAGTTGGTTCCTCTGTCAGTTTGGATAACTTTGGAATACCAAAAACAGAAATAAACTGAGACAGAGCTTTTACCACAGATTTGGTGGAAAGTGTTCGCAGGGGATAAGCAGCAGGCTAGCGAGTCGACTGACACATGACAGTCAATAAATAATTAGAACTTGCCTTCGACGGATTTAATGGCCCAACACAGTCAATGGTAAGATACTCAAAAGGATTGCTCACAGCAGGAATGGGAAACAACGGCGCTGGAGCCAAAACCTCATTTGGTTTACCTACCATTTGACAAGTGTGGCACGTCTTAATAAAACTTGCCACATCTCTTTTTAGTCGAGGCCAGAAAAAATAGCGCATTACACTATGGTATGTTTTTTTTTGACCCCTAAATACCCAGCTATATCCCCGTGAGCAGTTTTCAACACCAGCTCACGCAACCCATCCGGAATAACAATCTGAAATATGGGTTCACCCACAACACGATCGCTACAAGGCATCCACTTGTGGACTAAGACTCCGTTACTCAGGAAATAACCAGAAGCCATGCTTTCAATTTCTTGAGGGGACTTAACAGACGCAAACAATGTTGTCAACCCGGCGTCTTTTCCCTGAGCCAAAATTAGCTCATCATGGGAAATCGATGAAGGCAACACAGACAAGTTGACTGGATCAAAGGAAAGTTTTTCTATTTCACCATTATGCTGGTTTCCAGTACTCATGGCTCGAGTTACCACACAGGAAACAAAAACATCGGGAAAATCTTGTACACTCTTATCTGCCTCTGCAGACAAAGTTGGATTTGCTTTCACAACTGGAGGTATCACCCCACCCCACACATGATTTCCAGCCAAATTATTTCCTAAAATCTACACCTTCCATAGGTAATGAAGGTCGCAATGCAATTTCAACTTCCCCACGCGCCAATTCAGAATCCACCTGAATCCTATGCAAAGGAGCGCCAATTCAGAATCCAACTGAATCCTATGCAAAGGAGCGGAGAATATGTCTAACTCAATTCCTTGGATCAGAACACTATTCCCTGTACTAGTTTGAGGAGAAAAATTCAACTTCGAATCTAAAATAAAGGATTCAGAAGACCCTGTGTCACGCAGAATCCTTACGGGTACTTTAACTCCGGCGTGACCACCGCGTTTTTTTTCTAACCAGTGTGAAAGAGACTCAAAATACTCCATCAATGTTGCACATACAATTAAGAGCTATACACCATTTTAATCTGTGGAATATCTTCTTTTATTTGTGTACACTCAGAGTAAAAACAAAATGTTGTGCTTTTTGTAAAATAAAGAAAACTAACATGATGTGTGATCTCTTGTCTCCCTCTGAAGGAAGTCCAATCTGATAGTTCTCAGAAAATGAACTGTAACTTAGTGAATACTAATGACAAAAAAATTAGACTTGTGTCTAAACAAATGTTGAAATGTCAGGTTTTAAATCATGTAAGTCAAATCGAAAACAAAAATTCTGTCTTTATGTAATCTGTATGAAAAGAGAGCCATGTCAGAAGTCCGTGATTCAGCTCATTATCTGCTAATGCAGCCACGCCCACGGAGCCAGCGCTATTCAGAGGCAAATTCTGAGGCAATGCATGCATTCATCATCTCAATCGTGTATTTATTGTCTTGAAAAGTGTTTATCTGGATGTTAAAGCCATGGTTAGCGATCTCTGGAAGACATGCCGTTAGTTCCTGGTTCCTGTTCTTCTATACATTAATTTGTGAACTAAAGGTGCACTGAGCGCCCTCCAGCTGCAAGTATGAATTGAAAACAGTATCCAGCGTTCATAGTGATGACAATACATATTGAATAAAAATTACTCCTCTGTATAGAAAATTGACATAAACATATGAGAATCCATCAATATTTCTCCAGATGTACATGCTTTTAAGCTAAAAGTCTATATGAAATGCCATAGAGGTAACATAACTGTTCAGACACTTTGCATCACAGAAATGCATTATATTTTAAAGAACATAATAGAATACCATTATTTTAAATTGTAATAATATTTCACAGTATTGTTGTTTTGTCTGTATGTTTGATTTACATTATGATGAGCTTTGAGACATGATCACAGAGGGTTTTTTCACAGCCTACCTGACTGAAAGAGCTCATTATTTATGCAGGTCTTCTCAGGTGAGAATCACCATTATTCATGATGATTCACGCCTCCATGCATACTGTTTCTTGACCAAAGATGTTTTAGAAAATTTAAATCTCTCTATTGTTTTATATGAACAAGCAAGCAGCATAGTTTTTTTTTTTTTTTACCTCATTTTGAAGCAAAAACTCTAGTCTACAACCTCCAATACCCAGAAGTCCTGTGAACACAGATTTTATATATATATATATATATATATATATATATATATATATATATATATATATATATATATATATATATATATATTTTTTTTTTTTGGCTTTATTTCAGTGACTTAAGTTTTTTGTTTTTTCTATAACCACGCATAAACGTTATTCCTTCAAAAACACAAACATGTACATACATGTTCCTCACATATTATTGTTGCCTAGTTTGTGCTGAATACAGTGTCATGACACCTTTAACTGAACAGTTAACCAAAGAAACATACTCTGTGGTAATAGAAGGACTATAATCTGCCTGGGATCCTCCATACTTATCTGCATTTTTATTTTTCCCTCCATCAGAGATTCCCCCAACCCATGATGTTTCGTTAGGAATAAGAGCTGACGCAAGCCCAACAGTTTTAGTACTGGCCTTATACTTGCCTTTCAACACTGGGCATTCCTTCTTCCAGTGGCCCTTTTCCAGGCAATACCTGCAAGTGGAATTTGGATCTATTTTTCTATTAGGTCTATACTCTGCCTTTAACAACGTCGATTGTTTCTCAAAGTAACTATCAAAAAGATGATCTTTTTGATAAAAAACTGAATTTTTGTGAATCAACACCCACTCTTCAGCTAAAACTGCAGCTTCAGCCGCGGTTTTCACCTTTTGTTCATTTATGTACGTCGTTATCTGCTCAGGAATAATATTCTTAAACTGCTCCAAAATTATCAAGTCACAAAGACTCTCAAAAGAATTTATTCCTAACGAAGCACACCAATGATTAAAGTGGGTCATAAGCTCTCGAGCCACCTCAACATGAGTTTGCCTTTCTCCCTTTCTCCATCCCCTAAACCGCCGACGGTAAGCTTCAGGGACAAGTTCGTAAGCTTTTAAAACTGTGTCTTTTATGATCTTATAATCCTTTCGATCTGCTGCTGAGAGTGAAATAAATGCTTCTTGAGCTTTGCCTTCAAGAACGCTTTGAAGTTAAAGAGTTCGATCGGCATCATTCCAACCTCTATCATCTGCAACACTTTCAAACAGAGAGAAAAAAACGTCTAGATATTTTTCATTAAACCTAGGCAGCAGCTTAGTCATATTTGCAATATTTAATGCCCTATTTGAAACCAGTTGATCACCCGAGGAGTCAACACTAATACTCCCTATTTTCCCCTCGGCAATCAACTTTAAGCGTTCGGCTTCCTGAGCTAACTTAACCTCCTGAACTCTTTGCTCACTCTTAAATCTCTCAAAGTCCCTTTCATGCTCTCATTCTTGAATTCTAATTTTTTCCAGTTCTAACTGTCTGTCTTGATCGTGTTCCTTACTCTGCAGGTTCAAAATTTCGAACTGATGCCCAAACGTAAACCCGCCCTGTACTCCCGTCATAACAAGCGGCGTTGACTTTCCGTCTGGTGAAACCACTTCCTCTGATTGTGCATCTACAGTTGAAATCATCCTCTCTACTAATTTCTTTTACCAAATCTCAAAAAAGTTTAACTTTTATACCTTTTGTTACTGCTATCTCAAAATTAAAATGCTCAATTACCTTACACAATTGATCTTTTGAAAGACCATCTGTAACACGGTTAGTAGTTGTGGGAAGAAGGAGGCGGGAACCGGCGAACGTTCAACAAAACTTTGATTCAAAATAAACAAAGTTTATTTCCTCGCGGACGTCTGCCGGCCACACAAACATAATAAACTATAAGATAAAGTCCAGGCCTAGTCCTCTCTCGTCCTTCATTGTAGTCGCTCCTCCTTTTATGCTCCCGGAGCTCCTGGTCGCCATATACCCCCATCGCCCCTCGCAGGTCGGGGGGTACTCCCGAGACTGTGCACTACTCCCCCCGGGGCCTGTCTCGGCGGCCGCAGAACCTGGGGGTAAGGACAGACGAGACAAGAGAAAGGGGAGCAAGGGGAGCGACAGAACAAGAGAGGGGAGAGAGGAAAAAGAGGGAAAAAAAAATTCTTGGTCCGGTTCCCCGACACACTGCCGCTCGGTCCTCAGCCTGCCAAGAGGCTCTTCCTCGCGGTGCCACATGCGATGGCACTGGACGCTTGGTGGACGGCCCGATCCTCGACCGCCTCCAGTCCCCCGTCCCCTGCTCCTCCCCTTCATGGCGGACGGCAGCAGGCTCCGGCCCATGGTGGACGGCGGCGACTCCTCCGCTCCCTCCTGGACGGCAGCCACCCCACCTCGTCCCAGGAGCACGGCATCCGGGTCTCTGTCCCACCTTTCACTAGTCTCCAGTACCACCGCCTCGGGCAGCCTCTTGCGGTCTTCACTTCCGCGCTGCCCGAACTCCGCAGCACCGCGATCCCCCTCAGCAGCCAGGGCTCTACGACAGCATGTCCCTCCTTCCTCCCGGGTTTCGGCACCAATGTAACACGGTTAGTAGTTGTGGGAAGAAGGAGGCGGGAACCGGCGAACCTTCAACAAAACTTTAATTCAAAATAAACAAAGAACAAAACGAAAGCAATGCCGGCAGACCCTCGCGGACGTCTGCCGGCCACACAAACATAATAAAACATAAAATAAGTCAAGTCAAATTTATTTATATAGATTTGACTTGACTTGACTTAATTTATGTTTTATTATGTTTGTGTGGCCGGCAGACGTCCGCGAGGGTAAATAAAGTCCAGGCCTGGTCCTCTCTCATCCTTCACTGATGTCGCTCCTCCTTTTATGCCTCCGGAGCTCCTCCGTGAGAGACTCGCGCCGTTCCCTCACGGCTCTCGCCCGCCCTGCTCGTCACACCATCCAATTTCTCCACCGTTGGAGCAGCCAAAAAATGGAGCGCCATTTAATAGACAGATCCGTAGTTAACTGACAAGCCATGCAATATCGCGTTCAATGTCGACGGCGATTCATATCGATATTGAACGTGATATTGCGTGGCTTGTCAGTGAACTACGGCTCTGTCTATTAAATGGCGCTCCATTTGCAAGCCGGTGATGGCGATTTAGCGGTAATCAGGGAACCGGCTTTACTGATGAAATGCGCGTGACAAAAGCATTCGATATATCGCCTAGCCCTACTTCAGATACAACCATATATTTTCCCCTTAAAAATACAAACTAAGTGCCGTTGTCTCTACCTAATTTCCTGAGATCACAACCCAGACGAAAACAATGCACAAAGACCAGCGCAAGACAGATAGGACCACAATGCCAGAAGAAATTAAGAGCCGTCCCGTATCAACTAAATAAACTCAACCCTAGTCTTCAGTACGCCCACATGCAGCTCAATGGCTAATCCATCTACCCGCATCCGACGTACCAAAAACAACAAACTAAAACAAAAAATTAAAATAAACAGCGTCACCGCTCTTCCGCCTAACACGGGAGTTCACGTGGCTCCAACAATCTTATCAGTCTCATTAATACTTCTTGGCAATTATAGTAGAAATCTGTCTTACCTCTAGTCATGCACAATAGAAATCGACCCTGTCGAAGTCCAATACTTTAACTGCAGGACGTTGTTTTCCTCTCCAGCCCAAGAAAATTACCAAATCAGAAAACAAAAAAGAATAAATTTCAAATGTTCCATGTTGCCTTATCCCCAAGAATAATTTTAATCAACTTATTTCTTACCAAATAATCAAAACTCATCCAATTAACTCTCCCATAACTGTTACCAAATAGGCTTAACACAATTTGAGTACTTATATCCCAAATGTTTCCAACTATTTGTAAATTGTAAGAAAATCAGGATTTTAAGCAAGGAAGTCGCCTGTCAATGGCCTCATATCCGCTTCACCCTCGGTTTCTGGTTTTATTTTGTAGAAACCATGGAAACACTAAAGACGCTTAATATATTACATTTTTTATTAGAAAAGTGAACAACTCTTTGGTTACATTTATAGACAGAAAATGAATTATTGCTATATCAACACGTTTAGTCTTATTGTTTGTCTAGTTTTCTTGATTTTCCGAGAGTACCATGCTTTTACCATGCCTCAGAGAAAAACACTTTTGTCAAGTATTTAAGTAATACAACATTTTCTCCATCATACAATACATTTTAAAATTAATTGCATGCCATTTATCAACAAAAGCCACCCAGCATTTATTATGATATTCTAAAATCAATCTAGCTTACTACAGTGTGCAACAGGTGTCTGACAGCAGCTGCCAAGCAAACACACAGAGTAACGTTATAACATCATTTTCAACACAGCGCTGTTTATCATATTAGATACATTTGACTGTGTTACCTCATGCTTGACCAGAAGAAGCGGCGCCGGTGACTGCAGCATAATAAAAGTTTTGTTGCTCTCAAGCACATTCAAGTGTCACATTCGTCTCTCATTAGCAGTCAATCCAGCAACCTCGTTCAGCTCTGCTCTGCTTCATACTACAGTAACGTTAATAATCTCATCCATGAACATGATTTCTGCTCGAGTCCCATCCCTATTCTTTTCCACTGGCTGTGAGGTGAAGACAACATCTCCCAAGATTCCGTGCTCAGTCTCGGCATCATCAAGCTACGCCTTTGTTTTGAATAAGCGACCTTTAGCAGCGAAAAATTTACAAATTGTAGCTTTAAATACCAACAATAATTATATTTTAGTATTAGAAACAGTAGTCTGTATGTGACTAAATAGCTTACCCATACTGGTGTGGATTAACCATTAGAGAAACATAAAAAAATGATTTTGGTAATCAGCAATACTGTTAGATTAGGGCAGCTGTGGCACAAACTTTACATCGGGTTGTGGTCCAATAAATTTGATAAGTAGGAGAAATTGAGAATTAAATGTTTTTGTTGTTGTTTCAAATAGATATCACAATTATCTGATTCTAAACAGACAACTAAATAAAACAACACAATTTATTAGAGGTTCTGACAAAATATAAATTATTCAATAACTCGTTCATAAATACTTCACTTGTTTCATCACTGGATGAATCTGCATTTTTGATCGAATTTCTTCAATGACAAATATATTTTTTAAAAGTCAATTGTAATCAACAATGTAATCGATACAATCGTTACTTGAAGTGCCAAGTTACTTTCAAAAGGGGATCTGCTCTATTTTGATCGCTATTGGAGACATCAGTGTTTATATCTGAAATATAAACTTTTATCCCATTTTTTTCCTACCAAAATTAAAATGAAAAATCAAATGCTCAAATTATCAAATAATCCAATAATTAATGCAAACTCTCAAAACAGCTGCTCAAATAATAAATCAAATGCTCAAATGCAATTTCATTTTCTCATTCAGGGAAGCATGAACTGAACTGAAAAATAATTTGTATTTGATATTTAATTTTCATTATCAATCCAGTATAAACCTGTCATAATTAAATCTATAATTCAATGCTCAAATAATAAAACAACATCCCACGTTTTGACGTTTGTGGTGTCTATTTGAGCAATTGATTTGATGTTTGCAGTGTTGGTTTGAGCATTTGATTTATCAGTTGAGCATTTGTTTTATCATTTGAGCATTTAATATAGATTTAATTATGACACATTTATACTGGATTGATAATGAATGATTGATAATGTTTCATTTTAATTTTTGTAGGAAAAAAACTTCCATAGTGATCATTTGAATTACTGTAAGACAAATAACATGATGAAAAAGACTGTTTGTGAAGCTGTTTCATACCTATATATGACAACTGCTCTCTCTGGCTCTGCGACAATGCGAACGCAGATTTAAATGTTCCGGTATTATTTTGTCAAGTTTCAGCTATAAACACATACTATATGTTCACCTGTTCAACTTGGGAGCGTTGCAACAGACAAACTTGAAAGTGAAGCGGCCAGCTGGTTTGAGTGCGAAGCGGCCGGCTGGCTTGGGTGCGAAGCGGCCAGTTGGCTTGAGAGCGAAGTGGCTGGTGGTTGCTTAGGAATGCCAGCAGCTCGTACTGAAGTCATTGGTGGATCTGTCGCACTGCAACGCAATCCTCTCCGCTCCCTGGCTGATCTAGAGATGGCAGCAGGTCATTTTGGGACGGCAGCAGACTGCTCTGGGAAAACAGCGGGGACATGACGTGACTCTGGGCGATCAGCAGAAACATGGCATTGCTCAGGGCGATCAGCGGAGACGTGACGTTGCTCTGGACGACCAGCAGAGACGTGGCGTTGTGTTGTAGCAGCTGCCATTTTGTGTGCGCTGTCCGTAGCGGCCGCCATTTACATGGCTCAAAGGGATGTTGCATTCCTCCACGACCCCCACGGTGAAAGTCGAACCAACTGCGAGCAGGGCAAAGTCCAGGAATTCCATGAACGATCCTCGGGGACCATTGCTAAGTAAATAGGTTTTTAATGGTTCATTTAATCTGTAACCAAAGAAGTCAATGAGGGCATAGTCCGGCAGATCAGATAAATAAGCGACATCCAGGAACTTCTGAATATGATCCTTGAAGCTAGAGTTACCTTGGCGAAGGCCGACGAGACACCTTGCTGGGTCCATGCTGAAGCTGATAATGCTCGTAGACACTGCTGGATCTTTGTATGGCGTGAAGTATTCTCTATGAAGTGAGACTCAGGCAGAGGATCCAATTGCAGCGTTTTATTAAAGTTAGAGTAGTCGTACAGGCAGAGTCAATCAGGAGCAAACAGGAACAGCAAGGGACAGGCAGGGTCGTAGTCAGGGAACAGGCAGTAGATCAAAAGGCAGGCAGATATCGATCACAGTCCAGATAACAATACACAGGTCAAAGGCAGACGGCAGAGAATCATAAACCGGGAACAGGCAGGATGAGAAACAAGTAGGCAGACAAGATATAAAAGCTCGGAATTGCAACAACAGTGAGGTCCCTGAGGTCTGAAAACGCGTTTTGCAGGATTTTCTTCACATTGCAGCAAAACAGACTTAAAATACTCCATCATTTCTTGTCATAGAGACATAAGTAATATATCAATTGAAACTATAGAATGTCTTCTTTTATTTGTGTACACTCAGAGTAAAAACACAATGTTGTGCTTTTTGTAAAATAAAGAAAACTAACATGATGCATGATCTCTCCTCTCCCTCTGAACGAATTCCAATCTGATAGTTCTCAGAAAATGAACTGTAACTTATGAATACTAATGACAAAAAAAATGACACTTATGTCTAAAGAAACGTTGAAATGTCAGGTTTTAAATCATGCAAGTCAAATCGAAAACAAACATTCTGTGTTTATGTAATCTGTATGAAAAGAGAGCCATGTCAGAAGTCTGTGATTCAGCTCATTATCCGCTAAGGCGGCCACGCCCACGGAGCCAGCGCTATTCAGATGCAAATTCAGAGGCAATACATGCATACATCGTCTCAATCGTGTATTTATTGTCTTGAAAAGTGTTTATTTGGATGTTAAAGCCATGGTTAGCGATCTGTAGAAGACATGCCGTTAGTTCCTAGTTCCTTTTCTTCTTTATATGAATTTGTGGCCTAAAGGTGTACAGAGAGCGCCCTCCGGCTGCAAGTATGAATTTAAAAAAAACATTCCTGAAATGTCCTCTTCTTCTTTAGAATAATTTGTGGACTAAATGTGCACAGAGAGCGCCCTCCGGCTGCAAGTATGAGTTGAAAACACAGTATCCAGCACTCATATTGATGACAATAAATATTACTTCTCAGTATAGAAAATTGACATAAATATGTAAGAATCCATCAATATTTCTCCAAATGTGCAAAACTGGATTCGAACAAGCGCTTTAGACCATGCGCTTAGATTGTTAAAATAGGGTCCTTAGTGTTAAAGATTATTATGATTAGGAATCAAACCAAGGCAGTAGTTTAATTTATTTTTTGCACAGAGGATGTCCACACAGCTTAAGTTGTATTAAACTCTGAACATTCCTTTAATTTGTTCTGGAAGTGATTTGTCGTTGGTGATTTTTGTACTCTTTAAGAAGATGATGGGTGTGTTTCTTTGAATGGATTGTGTGTGATGGTGTCGTGGCTGAGATCTCACACTGGGGCTGCATCCAAAAACCTCGGCAGCTGACTTGCTGCCTCGCTGCCCTATCAGGCAATGACTTGTAAGGCAGCGTTTGTGCATGAAGGCACCTCACGAAACTGATTTTGGACAGACTTCTGAGGTAGCGTAACAGTTTAATGATCTACTGCAAAACAGCGCAAGCTTTGGTGAAAACCAAACAAATATTTAATTACTACAGTAGTAATTTCCTGGTAGAAATGACATCAAAAGTGGAAAATGTTGGTAAAAAAGGTACATTTACACACAAACTGACCAGCAAACGCAACTTTTGGACACCATCTTTATTTTTCTAGCTGAGCTGTCACAGAATATAAAGCGCAGGATTGTGGGATATCAAAGGCAGCAAACATCTATGCTGCCTTCAAAAGTCAATCAGATGAAGGTATCTCAGGAAACAGGAAGTGAAGCTAACTTTGGATTCGGACATGCCTTGATGCCTTCCTACCTTGAAATGTGTCCTCCAAAGGCAGCATTTTCCAGTTTTCGGACGCACCGTGGAATCCCTGCTGTGTGACTGTCTCAGAGGAGACAACTTAATTGGCGCATGTCAGCATGTATAGACGGAGATTACAGGGAAACCTGATGCATGTGCTGGGGAATACCGTGAGATCTGCACTTTCAGCAGTGCATCGTAATTTGAAAATTAGTTTGTTAATACAAAATTAGGAGTTTTAATATGATATTAATGCATGTTTATCATGGTGTGTGTAATATATATTGTGAGCTGGGCAGTATGACGATATATACCATTACCATGGTATAAAATGTCTATCGTTAAAATTTTTGCTATATCGTATATTCAGAGTGATGAAATGCATGAATGAGAATAAAAAGAGCGGGACGTGCTTGATGTTAAAAAGAGTTATAAGTGCAATATATCCTGAAAAGGAACTTGTGCTGAAAGGAACACTTCCAAAGTCCGCACAGAAAGCTGCCTCTTTCAGAATGTGATCGCAAATTTGGGATGTGCTCAATGTTAAAAAGTAGGGATGTCCAGATCCGATCACATGATCGGAAATCGGGCCCGATCATGTGGTTTCAGACTCGATCGGAATCGGACATTACCTCCCGATCAGGACTCGGATATATATGTATTAGGGGTGCAACGGTTCTCGGTAAAAAATCGAACCATACGGTTCTCCACTTACGGACCGCACTTGCACTGCGGTCCATCTCGAATGACGACGCATCTATTGGTTAATATGGTTTGTTTAAAATAGCAACGTGGAAAACAGACAGAGTTCCGATAATGTATGTTTAAGTCGATGGATGCACAAAACGTTACAACAACGATAATCAGAAAGCGTGGACAAAACAGTCATTCTTTGTAAACTGTTCACTGCGAGTGCCGTCTGCTCTAATGTCCAGTCATTTACGCCGTCATCAACCGTGTTGATAGCGTGCGAGCGCAGGTGAGACCTGAACAGCACACGTTGCTGTCTGTATTTAAACTAACTCGTTTAAGCCTTGCTGATTTAAACCTTAAAGAACAAGACGCGAAAGAGAACTCGCACGCGCTGTGAGAAGATTTCTGTGCGCTCATCCGAAGCGCGCACACGCTTATTCCAGTCAGCGCGCAAATACTGAGTTCTCTTTCAAGTCTTGCGCTTCGGCGGCCACATTCATACAAAAATTATGTCAACATGCCCGTCCTAGCGAGTATCCTAGCAAACATAGTCGGTTATGTCTTAAGTGAACGTATATTAGTCGAGAAAGACAGCGAACAGTATATGTACTGGATCGTGCATGTCTTAAAGGGAAAACAACTATTCCTGTTACCTGTATTTAATGTTAAATGAAACAACAAAAAACAAAGAAATCACTCACTGCTCTTACCTGAATAGTTTTTGTAACTTCAATAATAATTAATCTTTATTTATTTTATACAGTAAAGATAATATGCAGTGATATTTTATGTTTGATTACTATTTGAAAACTGAATACCTGAAAAACCTGAAAAGCACTGTTCCTGGATCTGTTTTTTTTTTTTCGCTCTTCTTTATTCTTTTTTATGTAGGCTATTAAGTATCGGATCGGGACTCGGTATCGGCAGATACTCAAAATCAAATGACTCGGACTCGGACTCGAGGGCAAAAAAACGTGATCGGGACATCCCTATTAAAAAGTGTTAAGCACAATAAGCAGTGAAAAAGAACTCAATGGGCACGCAGAAAGCCGCATCTCTCAGCATGCGAACGCTAAATTAATTTCTGTTTCACATCTTATTGTGCTTGAATGGTCGAATAAACATGCAATTAGTCAAAATGCTCATTGTGTGGAGTATTCATGGAAATGGCTGGCTATGTCTCAAGTGAAAGTAAATAGCTGGGTGCAAATCGGATGTGTGTATAAATATAATGAATCTGTTTGGTCTTAAAGTGACAGCAGCCTAATATACCTACCTGCTGCTCTTTCTCCAAAAAAGTTTTTTTTTAGCTTTAATAAGAATAAATTTACATTTATCACACAGTGAGGACTAATATATATATATATATATATATAATATATATATTCACCTATATTGAACCTATATTTTATTCACAATAGAATATAGATAACATATCAAATGTTGAAAGTGAGACATTTTTGAAATGTCATGCCAAATATTGGCTCATTTTGGATTTCACAAGAGCTACACATTCCAAAAAAGTTGGGACAGGTAGCAATAAGAGGCCGGAAAAGTTAAATGTACATAAAAGGAACAGCTGGAGGCTTATTAGGTCAATTGGCAACATGATTCGGTATAAAAAGAGCCTCTCAGAGTGGCAGTGTCTTTCAGAAGTCAAGATGGGCAGAGGATCACCAATTCCCCCAATGCTGTGGCGAAAAATAGTGGAGCAATATCAGAAAGGAGTTTCTCAGAGAAAAATTGCAAATAATTTGAAGTTATCATCATCTACAGTGAATTCAGAGAATCTGGAACAATCTCTGTGCGTAAGGGTCAAGGCCGGAAAACCATACTGGATGCCCGTGATATTCGGGCCCTTAGATGGCACTGCATCACATACAGGAATGCTACTGTAATGGAAATCACAACATGGGCTCAGAAATACTTCCAGAAAACATTGTCGGTGAACATAATCCACCGTGCCATTCGCCGTTGCCGGCTAAAACTCTATAGGTCAAAAAAGAAGCCATATCTAAACATGATCCAGAAGCCAAGGCGTTTTCTCTGGGCCAAGGCTCATTTAAAATGGACTGTGGCAAAGTGGAAAACTGTTCTGTGGTCAAATTTGAAGTTCTTTTTGGAAAACTGGGACGCCATGTCATCCGGAGTAAAAAGGACAAGGACAACCGAAGATGTTATCAGCACTCGGTTCAGAAGCCTGCATCTCTGATTGTATGGGGTTGCATGATTGCATGTGGCATGGGCAGCTTACACATCTGGAAAGGCACCATCAATGCTGAAAGTATCCAAGTTCTAGAACAACATATGCTCCCATCCAGACGTCGTCTCTTTCAGGGAAGACCTTGCATTTTCCAACATGACAATGCCAGACCACGTACTGGATCAATTACAACATCATGGCTGCGTAGAAGAAGGATCCGGGTACTGAAATGGCCAGCCTGCAGTCCAGATCTTTCACCCATAGAAAACATTTGGCGCATCATAAAGAGGAAGATGCGACAAAGAAGTCCTAAGACAGTTGAGCAACTAGAAGCCTGTATTAGACAAGAATGGGACAACATTCCTGTTCCTAAACTTGAGCAACTTGTCTCCTCAGTCCCCAGACGTTTGCAGACTGTTATAAAAAGAAGAGGGAATGCCAGACAGTGGTAAACATGGCCTTGTCCCAACTTTTTTGAGATGTGTTGATGCCATGAAATTAAAAATCAACTTATTTTTCCCTTAAAATTATACATTTTCTCAGTTTAAACATTTGATATGTCATCTATGTTGTATTCTGAATAAAATATTAACATTTGAAACTTCCACGTCATTGCATTCTGTTTTTATTCACAATTTGTAGTGTCCCAACTTTTTTGGAATCGGGTTTGTATGTATATATATTTTACATTTATGTAAAATTTCATTTGATTATTACATTTCTGTATTAATTTGTGATATATTCTGTTATTGTGAAATAAAATTTCTCATATCTTGAAATAAGAATTTGGTCATATTGCCCACCCCTAGTGGTACTGGTCTTGATATTGTTATATTGTGAAAAAACAAAGAATCAGTAGTTTATACATTAAATAACCACATGATAACTTTGCAGATGGAAAGTGCAAAATCATCCCATTTGCAACCATGGCTTATTTATGTGGTGACATTTCTGCACAATGATATGATAGTGCCTGTTTATGTTCATTACGTTTCGCAACACTTTAAAAGTGAAATTGTCTAGAGAGTTTGCACTAAAAGCACATTCAATTTTATATGAAAGAGATGAATGTGAATCTGGCAATGCTTTATTACGTAGGTTGTTGTATGTATTGAGGCAGTTTGGAAATGAAATGTCTGTTGAGTGGCACTAAAAGGGCATTCGAATGCATTCAAAAATTACGTACCACCTACATGAAACCCGACCCTAAACCAAACAAAAACAAATGTGAGATAAAAATGCATTTGCTGAAGCAGCCATTCCCTTTTACCAATACCAGCTACCAAACAAATAGGAAACTATGCCAGAAAAGCCAAACATATGGAGCTGGTTATGTGATGCAAACGTCAAAATGTATTCGTTTACAAATCATGCACTATGATATTTTTTTTTTTTTTTTTTTTTTTTTTATGTCAAAACGTAGTATTGTGTGTGAAATAAATCTTTATTAATCAATAATGTGCCCATGTAATCATAATTTGTGTGAACAGGCAAACAAATTGTTGGTGTTTTTCTTCCAATAGGGTTTAGTTTAGCTGGAAAGTTTGCTGAGTTTGGCAAAAATGCAGGTAGAGGCACATTTTCCAGTGAACCCGTGTTGCTCATTTAATGATTTTTCTCAGTTGATATGTTTGATCCTTTATGAAATTTGAAACCAGAGTCCTTGAGTTACCAGGCCAAGGTTATGAAACACTGTGCTAATAACACTCCATTCATAGGCTAATAAGGATATGATCACAAATTAATTAGGTGTTAATGGTAAAATGAATTAATATTGATATCCAGTTTCTATTTCATGCCTTCTTTATTATGAGGGTTCTTGTATCATCTAGTTTTTGAGTGATTTGGATGGAAGCATTCAAAATCAAACCAGTTTTTACTCAAAGCTTGACCATCTAATGTCTTCATCTGTATTTTGAGGACATTTCTTTCTGTTTGAGTTTTTAAAGAGCTTGTACATTGATTGAGACTTGACTTAAAGTAAATATGTTTAACCTCCACTAACCTTGTTCATCTCCTGAGATGGCCAGTATTTTTGATATGCTAAAATCATACCTGTGTGCATGCTGTTCTTACTGAAACATGGATGGGTCCAATCCAGCTCCTGTAGAAATCTATCCTACAAAGTTTCAGGCTTCTAAAAATCCACCTGTAATTTTCAAGTGAACCTGCAGAGCTTGATTATCTGGTTTCTGCCGTTTCATATGAATTGAAACTGAAATCTTAAAGAACATGGTGCCTTAAAGTCGATGCAGGATTATTGTATTTGCAAAATGAAATACACCACTAAGTTGTAAAACATTCATATATTATATTATATGTATAATATATCATTATGGTCATACTGTAAGTTATTTTACAAGGTGGAAAAAGGATACATTTGCATGTTTTAAAATAATATTTTGGTAGGAATCCTAGTTTTCCCTGCTTAAATCAACCTGCACTGTTAAGTAATTTCGGTAATTTGTACAGTTATTATATACTTTATCAGATTCACAAATTTGCTTCACAAAAATTCGCTGACACTTGGTGCAACGCTGCAGCAACCACATGCTTTTTTTTGTGCGCATATGCAGTGTAATGCTGGTGCTCCATGAGCAATGGAAGAGCAAGCTCTACACGTTAACTTGCTTGGCTCTGACAGTGACTCCCTTTTTTAATAATTTAAACTATTAAAATCTTTTTGAACATTCTCTTTAAATGTACACAGGCTTCTTTTTGACATCTTTACATCTTTTCATTTGACTTGATCTCCTCAACGCTCTCTATCACTGATAAACTAACGTCGATTCCCACCAACCATGTGCAAATTCATATGTCAACACCATTACTGAGTATTTTCTTCTTAAAACTGCAGTGAAAAAAAGACGGTCTCAAACCCGCTGTTTGAAATCGCTGGTGGCTGTGACGTCACAAACTACCTTGTAACCAGTCACGTCAACGTGCTGGTGGGCTTTAGCACATAATTAACAGGGGAGTCTCGAGAGAAGCCAGGCTATCCCGGTATATTTTTCTGCTGTTGATGTGAAAAGTCATGTAGATTTAGTAATATGGCGGGTGTATGATGTATATTATGATATGATAAATGTTATGCCTTTCTCCACCGACGTTCTGAGTTGTTCAAAGCATTTGTAAGGATACTGATTGTTAGAAGGCATCACTCTGACTCGGACAGGGCGAACAGGAACATGGTTTATTTGTTAATTACACATCACTAGCTGTTTGATAACATAGTCAAGCAAAATGCTAATCATATTAATTACTGTTATGTGTACAGTGTTGTAAAGAGCGATACAGTTGTGCAGCGTTTACCTCAGTAAGTTGACCGAGTGGATCTCTGAGCTGGTGTGAGCGGGTGGGGGCTGGGCTAATTTGCATATTCATTGAACCATGTATATTGAATGAGGCAAGGGTGTAGAGTTACAGTCAAGCTATTTTAAGGTATGAAAAAATTTCTTTCACAGGAAAAAAACATTTAAATGTCATTTTGGTGATCAAAGATGAGTTTTAAGGGATAAAATTATTGACTACAGGGGGGCTTTAAAGGAA